>NC_142797.1:17713946-17888475 GCF_049724085.1 Artemia sp. Qi Xiang Cuo | reverse complement strand
TACTGCACGTACCTTTCTTTCAACCGCAATTTTATATATCTTAAAGATACCATTCAGTTGCTCAGCAATTTTGTCGTAAGTTTGTGAGCCTTTAAAACATGAACACGCAAGAGAAAATTATTTTTACCTAAGATATTCGTCATGCAAATGGGCTGTCATTCCCTAGTAACTTTGGGGCTAGCAGACCAAATGTCTGCAGTAAAGGACATATAGTCTGTCAGTTCAAACTCACAAATCTTTGCCTTCTGTACTTCATAGCTGAAATGGTCCCATCTGTATATATTTGTCCGTAAATAAAAAAAAAAACTGTCCATTCAAAACTAAAGGCAATTTAACACACTACATGATTTTCTTGTTTAAAATCTCAGCTACTGGGTGCTATTTTAGAAAAGTAGAATCCCTTGTTGGACGATTCAAAAGCGTTGCAGTGAGTGTCCTCCCAATAAAGTTGGTATTGAAATTGTACATTGGTCTAAAATTACTTGAGTACTTAAGCACTCTCAACTGCATCTAGTTTTACTTAAATACAAATATTAATTACTTTCGGAATCTTTTACTTAGGTAGAGTACAAGTAATGAGACTATTTACTTCAGCACTTTTTACTTAAGTAATTCCCAACACTGGCTAATAGTAACCAAAACTAAAAAGAAACACACTTAAAAAAAATTCGCAAGAGAAAAAAAAAATTATCTTTTCTAGCTGATTCAGGAATGATAATTATAATCTTGATTAGTCTTAATAGTAAAATGTTATTTTGAAAATCAATTTATGGGAATTTTGTAAAATAGCTTGAAACCCCGAAAAAATGGCGTTAGATTGAAACAGAAAATACACCATTGGAATCGCCATGACCGAAAACTCTGTTCAGGAAACTTATAGCCCCCTGGCTTAAACAACAAGGAAAGATCGCTTTTTGGTAGTAGCTACGTGTGCTCTTTTTTCTGTGTTGTTCCATCCACAATTAGCGGGGCACTGGTACATCACACAGAGATGTTCAAGGGCTCATTTAAAAAGAAGTTTCTATATCTACGTGCTCTTATAAGTACCAAAACATAATGTTAAAACTAAAACCTGTTTTCTGATAAAAACTGCATCTCCATATACAACATGATGAATGACGTCATAACCGTAGGTTACAACCATATATGATAGTACCGAGAGCCCGGCAGCTTCGCCGCTGGGCCCTAGCACTCGGCCCGCGGCAGGCTTCTATATATAGATTCTTACTATTGCTTGACCTCTAAACGCAGACAATTTGAGCCTTTTCTTGATGTCATGACGTCCAAATGGACCTTAAGCTAGAAGTGGTGCCTTTGTAAAATTATATTTTTTTTATTGGACCTTTAACTCTTGCTTCGGCTTGTCTTTTGTCATTATTAAAGATGTATCGCAGAACCTTCGTTTCTTTCAATTGTTCAGGTGGTGAAACAGAAACCATTTTTTTCCAACAATTTATCTAGTCCAGGTTTTTGATATTCAAAGGTATGGAAGGCATTGACGACCACCTTTGTTTCTTTTAATTGCTCAGATGCTGGGACATAAACTTCTTCTTGGGCCTTGGCTTGTCTTTTGTCATTATGAAAGACATATCGCCGAACCTTTGTTTCTTTTAATTGTTCAGGTGGTGGGACAAAAACTTCTTTTTTTTCCAACCATTTATCCAGTCCATATTTTTGATTTTTAAAGGTATGGTAGGTATTGATGACCTTATCCATGCCAAAATCCAAAACTCAATCATCATCACTATCATTTTAAATTTGTTTCCTTCGTTTAACCTCGGCTTATCTTTCGTCATTATAAAATACCTATCGCCGAACCTTTTTTTTAACAAAGGTATAGTAGGCATTGATGACCTTATCCGTGTCAAAATACCAAACCAATTTTGATTGGTCCCAAACCAATTTTGGATTTTGATGTCAATTTTGACACGTTTTGATTCTCGCTGTCCAGTTTGATTTTCATTGACCTGGCGCTCTTCATTTCCATTTTTGTCTTCTTCACTTGCTCGGTGTCGTATGAATCACGTGTGTCTTTGCCCTTCATTTTCATTTTAACACGCTCTAATTGTCATTTTTGCATATCTTCTAACCGCCCGTGTCTTTGCTCTTCATTTTCATTTTTGATACGTTTTTGGATTTTGATTACTTTAGAAAATCTGGCAATGACCCTTGCTTCAACTGCCCTAATTGGTCTTTTCGCAGTTGATGGTCAAGGTTATCGAATTTCACATCTTATCACGTTTAACAACTCAGGTGTTGGTTCGAAAGGATCCTCATTTATAGTAACTGTAACTGCAAATTTTCGTTTTTTGGGCCTTCCAACAGACATTATATTATATAAATAACTGTTACGTTGGAAACTCAACAATCTTATTTGACCTATGAATGACATCATTTAAGAAAATACTTATATGATGCCTTATGTGATGTCATAAGAAATGCTTATATGATGTAAAAACATAGTACATGACGTCATTTGAAAAAACCAAAATTAAGGCTCTTAATGATTTTTCTCAGACTTCTGACCTATCTAGATCTTTTTTTTGTGCGAGAATATCCCAAGCTACCAATTGTTCCGGAAAAATATAGAGCCGTTTTCGAGAACAAACATGCATAAATACATACATACATACACAATTATTACTCACATATTAAGACAGTATTATAGTAAAACTATATGATGATATTTACTAATTATAATTTTTCTTAAGGCCATAATAATCTCAGTAATATAAATAATATTTACAAATATAGACAGAATATGTGGTGTGGAATATCCTAATGTGTTTATTTTTTACATTTTTGTTTATTTCTTTTCTCGTGTTTCTGGGGGCTGAGTCATCATAGCAGGGTAAGATAAAGGTCAACACTGGGGCTCTGGAAAAAGTTTTAATCTTAATATTTTCAAAGAATATAAAATAAGGAACCTAATGATATACCACTTTTATACATGTAGTCAACCAAGGCAAATTCACTAATTTGGTTTGAGTTTGATAACAGATGCAAAAAGCTCTGAATTTCAACCACATACATCTGTAATCGTCATCAGCAGGTTCATTTATTTCACTTTCAGTGATGTATGTGGTCGAAATATCAAGAATTTTTCGCATGTTTTTTTTTTTAACTGTCTAATAGAAGGGCGTAGAATTGGGTTACTTAATTGAATTACACTACTTTAGACTACGTTAAAGGGGGGAGGCCTGGATCCGTATTTAAGTAAAATTTTGAGAGGTTCTAGTGTTTCCTAAAAACTCCTTTGTCTACTGGAAATGATTTATACAGTCCTTTTCTTATTAAAGAAGAAATTTAATCATATTTTACTGATGTGAAACCTTTTAATTTACTTTTAATAAACCTTTTAATAAACCTTTTATTTTACTGATGTGAAACCTTTTAAACCTTTTAAAATAAAAATGCAATATTGTTAGTCATTTACTCAGAATTGGGAAAATTATGGATTAAATAACCTCTAGTGGCAATTGTTGCTAAATCAATTTTAAACTAGCGAAGATCAGAGGATATTATTGTGTCAAGATGAAATAGGTGCATATTGAAGTCCTCTATTACCCTGCTACGGTTAATCCTTGTTGACTAAAACATTGCATACTCTGGGCGGGTCGCAGAGCATGTTATTGCCTCTTTTTAGATGGCCGAAAATATACAAACAGTGCAAACTACTGGCACGAATATAACACTTTCTTTAAAAAAGAGTGTTTTTCAAACCTTGACCCTCCCTCTACCGTGGATATAATTATACAGGATTGACTTCTTCATTTCCCCTCGGAATATTTCTGCCGCTTTACAAAACGCTTAAAGAAATAGTATTGGACGAGATGAGCAAGCAAGTTTATAATTTACGGAACATTTCAGTAGAGTTCCCTATATCTTCTCAGTTTGACAAATAGGGAGATATTTAATGTTTGAATTGTGCACGGGGACAGTTTTAAACGGGTAAACCTCTTACCTATGTAATAAGTGACGAGGTTGAATATTTAAAGAAACTAGAAGAAATAGTTTCCATAGTTCCATTGAATTTTGATGCTTATTGAAAACATTTAAAATTAATAATGTTTAGTGTTACTCATTAAAAGCTACGAGGCAGAGAAAATTAGCTGATTTTTTTAATTAAGGGAAAGAACACAACCTAAAAAACACAACCTAAAATTCCAGGAGTCGTAATTAAAATCCAACAATGAGATTAATTTTATACTGCACGTACTGCAGTATACTGCAGTTTTATACTGCACGTGCAGTTAATACTGCACGTACCTTTCTTTCAACCGCAATTTTATATATCTTAAAGATACCATTCAGTTGCTCAGCAATTTTGTCGTAAGTTTGTGAGCCTTTAAAACATGAACACGCAAGAGAAAATTATTTTTACCTAAGATATTCGTCATGCAAATGGGCTGTCATTCCCTAGTAACTTTGGGGCTAGCAGACCAAATGTCTGCAGTAAAGGACATATACTCTATCAGTTCAAACTCACAAATCATTGCCTTCAGTACTTCATAGCTGAAATGGCCCCATCTGTATATATTTTTCCGTTAATAAAAAAAAAAACTGTCCATTCAAAACGAAAGGCAATTTAACACACTACATGATTTTCTTGTTTAAAATCTCAGCTACTGGGTGCTATTTTAGAAAAGTAGAATCCCTTGTTGGACGATTCAAAAGCGTTGCAGTGAGTGTCCTCCCAATAAAGTTGGTATTGAAATTGTACATTGGTCTAAAATTACTTGAGTACTTAAGCACTCTCAACTGCATCTAGTTTTACTTAAATACGAATATTAATTACTTTCGGAATCTTTTACTTAAGTAGGGCACAAGTAATTATATTATTTACTTCAGCACTTTTTACTTAAGTAATTCCCAACACTGGCTAATAGTAACCAAAACTAAAAAGAAACACACTTAAAAAAAATTCGCAAGTGAAAAAAAAAATTATCTTTTCTAGCTGATTCAGGAATGATAATTATTATCTTGATTAGTCTTAATAGTAAAATGTTATTTTGAAAATCAATTTATGGGAATTTTGTAAAATAGCTTGAAACCCCGAAAAAATGGCGTTAGATTGAAACAGAAAATACACCATTGGAATCGCCATGACCGAAAACTCTGTTCAGGAAACTTATAGCCCCCTGGCTTAAACAACAAGGAAAGATCGCTTTTTGGTAGTAGCTACGTGTGCTCTTTTTTTCTGTGTTGTTCCATCCACAATTAGCGGGGCACTGGTACATCACACAGAGATGTTCAAGGGCTCATTTAAAAAGAAGTTTCTATATCTACGTGCTCTTATAAGTACCAAAACATAATGTTAAAACTAAAACCTGTTTTCTGATAAAAACTGCATCTCCATATACAACATGATGAATGACGTCATAACCGTAGGTTACAACCATATATGATAGTACCGAGAGCCCGGCAGCTTCGCCGCTGGGCCCTAGCACTCGGCCCGCGGCAGGCTTCTATATATAGATTCTTACTATCGCTTGTCTTCTAAACGCAGACAATTTGAGCCTTTTCTTGATGTCATGACGTCCAAATGGACCTTAAGCTAGAAGTGGTGCCTTTGTAAAATTAAATTTTTTTTAGTTATTGGACCTTTAACTTTTGCTTCGGCTTGTTTTTTGTCTTTATGAAAGATGTATCGCAGAACCTTCGTTTCTTTCAATTGTTCAGGTGGTGAAACAGAAACCATTTTTTTCCAACAATTTATCTAGTCCAGGTTTTTGATATTCAAAGGTATGGAAGGCATTGACGACCACCTTTGTTTCTTTTAATTGCTCAGATGCTGGGACATAAACTTCTTCTTGGGCCTTGGCTTGTATTTTGTCATTATGAAAGACATATCGCCGAACCTTGGTTTCTTTTAGTTGTTCAGGTGGTGGGACAAAAACTTCTTTTTTTTCCAACGATTTATCCAGTCCATATTTTTGATTTTTAAAGGTATGGTAGGTATTGATGACCTTATCCATGCCAAAATCCAAAACCCAATCATCATCTCTATCATTTTCAATTTGTTTCCTTCGTTTCACCTCGGCTTATCTTTCGTCATTATGAAATACATATCGCCGAGGCTTTTTTTTAACAAAGGTATAGTAGGCATTGATGACCTTATCCGTGTCAAAATACCAAACCAATTTTGATTGGTCCCAAACCAATTTTGGATTTTGATGTCAATTTTGACACGTTTTGATTCTCGCTGTCCAGTTTGATTTTCATTGACCTGGCGCTCTTCATTTCCATTTTTGTCTTCTTCACTTGCTCGGTGTCGTATGAATCACGTGTGTCTTTGCCCTTCATTTTCATTTTAACACGCTCTAATTGTCATTTTTGCATATCTTCTAACCGCCCGTGTCTATGTTCTTCATTTTCATTTTTGATACGTTTTTGGATTTTGATTACTTCAAACAGTTAAGCAATGGCCTTTGCTTTAGCTGTCCTAATTGGTGTTGTCGCAATTGATGGTCCAGGTTGTTAAATCTCACATCTTATGACGTTTGATAGTTCAGGTGATGGTTCCAACGAATCATCATTTATAGTAACTGCAACTGTAAATTTTCGGTTTTTGGGCCTTTCAACAGACAATATTATATAAATAACTGTTGCGATGGAAACTCAACAATCTTATTTGACCTATGTATGACATCATATAAGAAAGTACTTATATGATGCCATAAGCAAAGCTTATATGATTTACTAGCATAGAATATGACTGCATGTACAAAAAACCAAAATTATGACTCGGAATGAATTTCTTCAGACTTTTGATCTATCTCGATCGTTTTTTTTATGCGAAAATTTCCCGAGGTACCAATTGTCCAGAAAAAATATGAAGCAATTTTGTAGAACATACATACATAAATACATACATACATACATAATTATTACTCACATATAAAGACAGTATTATAGTAAAACTATATGATGATATTTCCTAATGATAATTTTTCTTAAGGCCATAATAATCTCAGTAATATAAATAATATTTACAAATATAGACAGAATATGTGGTGTGGAATATCCTAATGTGTTTATTTTTTACATTTTTGTTTATTTCTTTTCTCGTGTTTCTGGGGGTTGTGTCATCATAGCAGGGTAAGATAAAGGTCAACACTGGGGCTCTGGAAAAAGTTTTAATCTTAATATTTTCAAAGAATATAAAATAAGGAACCTAATGATATACCACTTTTATACATGTAGTCAACCAAGGCAAATTCACTAATTTGGTTTGAGTTTGATAACAGATGCAAAAAGCTCTGAATTTCAACCACATACATCTGTAATCGTCATCAGCAGGTTCATTTATTTCACTTTCAGTGATGTATGTGGTCGAAATATCAAGAATTTTTCGCATGTTTTTTTTTTTCACTGTCTAATAGAAGGGCTTATACCTATTTAAACTTTTTTGCTCGTCATAGAAAGGCAGCATGGTCTTTGAAAAATACCTACGTCGTATAAATGGGGATGATAGACTAAGTAAGTGTATAACTGTAAATTCAGCAACATTTTGCTTGCAATTGGAAGAAGAAGAAGATTGTGCCTCCTTCATTAAAAATTCAAGACTTTAAGGCAATATTAAAAAACTCAAGACTTTAAATGCACCCTGTTAATGAACCCTCTCAGCCAATGAACCGGAAAATATCTGTGACCCGGAAATATATATTTTATTCTGTATAAATATAGTTTGTTTAAATTGTAATAAATTAGTTTGTCTGCTAATGAAGATCACTGTATTTGGTGTCTTTCACTGTCTAATAAAAGGGCGTAACCCTATTTGAACTATTATTTTTTCGTCTGGCTTTTACGGAATTCCATATTACAACGTAATTAAAGCAAAAATTAATTACTGGGGAAAAGTTGGAAAAGAAGTATCTTTGGTACCCAAGTTCATGCAAAATTATGCAAGATGATTATTGAATCCCAACAGATAAAGTAAAAGGCATGAAAAAAAGGTCTCTGGTAATGATGAACGAAAATTAAGCCCAACGAAAATCAATGACATCTGCACAACGAAATCTGCGGTTAGAAAATAAATCAAAATTACAGTGAAATGAAGGAACGTGTTATTATAGCGTTACTGAACGGTAAACAGAAAGGAGGAATTGAATTCACGCAAAAATTTCTTTATTCAGTTGAAATTGCTGACTTAGCACCCTTTGACTTAAAACTAAACAAAAACACAATGATTATTCTAATGGTAATTTAGATATTTCAGAGGATATATGCAAAAGAACATTGCTGAATGCTATTGAATTATATAACAACGTAATTACAGCAAAATTATAATTACTGGGTAAAAATATTATTTTTTTTGCATCTATGACGCCATGCTAAATTATACAAGATGATGAATTTCACATTTGGAAGTTAGGGCCTTTAAGTCTCTCACATATGTTGAATTTCAATGTACAGTTTCCATTATTATGACAACCATTTTAGGGAGAGTTTAATTACTGTTGCCAAAATTATACAAATTGCAAGTATTAATAGCTTTTAATGATTCACTTGAAAATTAATACATTTTGAATATTTAGAATCAACTTGAATGAAGTATTTTTGTTACATATACCGGAATTGACACTTTTTCGGGTTTCGGTTTCTATTTGCAAGAGTTGCTCTTTACGTACTGTCTGTTGCTACGAGCTCTTTGACCCAAGGATGATAGTCAAAGACTGCATGGCAAATCTTATCAGTGCTAATTGAAATTAATTCAAATCCTACCATCGTCGCTTCAACAAATCATCGCTCCAATAAATCGTCGCTTCAATAAATTGTCGCTTCAATAAACCGTTGCTTCCATAAATCGTCACTTCAATAAATCGTCGCTTCAATAAATCGTCGCTTCAATGAATCATCGCTTCAATAAATCGTCGCTTCAATGAATCGTTGCTCCAATAAACTGTCGTTTCAATAAATCTTTGCTTCAATAAACTGTCGCTTCAATAAATCGTCACTGCTTTCCCGGCCTGCCGAAAGTGAGGATCTACCTTGCTATTGGCTTGTTATCAGCAGCACTGGTGGTTTGCCAACTGCGGTTCCAATGGTATCTCTACATACACCTCATGCACACCGTGAACACACTATTACCATTCCTTAAACACGCTTCTCAAGAACTAAGAAAGTCATTCCTGAGAAATCAATTTTTCAGTATCGTTTAGCATTGTTACGACTGAATCGTCACATAAGCACCAATTTCCATCTACGGTCCTCCTATAAACGTAATAATGACCAAAATTAAAATCATGTCCCGCATGAATGACCACAGAACCTTATCGATAGTGTTCTGGTGACTCAAGATAATCATAGTATTGACTTATATTCACACTACTTTCATTTGTCTTGAACAGGCAAACGTCATCCGGATCGAAATCTACTATCCGTCTATTTTTTTTGTTTGAAAAAGATTTTCTGTCGATATTAATAACAAGGAATCTTGGGGTGTGGGTGAATATGGTCTTAAATCGAAATTCATGGCCTTTTGAGCATTTTTCTACCGATTGACGTGGGCTATAACTCTAAACTAAAACTCTAAAGTAAAACTCTAAACTAAATCTCTAAACTAAAACTCTAAACTTAAACTCTAAACTAAAAGTCTAATTTAAAACTCTAAACTAATACTGCCGAGGATCTGGAAGATGCAGCTAGACGGCATAATAGTAAAATATTGTACTGGCATGTTAACAAATTGAGAGGGAGTAGTCAATCCGGACTTGGTCCAGTTAAAGATAGAAATGGGATCGCAATTTGCGATAAGGAAAAATTCAAGAGAGACTGGCCGAACATTTTGAGAATTTGCTTAACCGAGATAGAGTTGAAGGAAAAGATATAGAGGAAAATGAAAAAGTTTTTGATACCTTGGATGTGAAGGAAGTTTTATTTTGTGAGGAAGAATTAGTGACAGTACTGAAAGGATAAAAAAATAATAAGGGTCTAGGTGCTGATAGGGTGGAAAATGAGTTTCTTAAATATGGTGGTTCTGAGGTTAGAAATAAGTTACTGAAGATTATAAATATGATTTTTGAAAAAAGGGAAGTACCTAACGATTTTAGGAAAACCTTAATTAAGCCACTTCATAAGAAAGGTGATAAAAGTGAGTGTGGTAATTATAAAGGCATTAGTCTGGTCTCTGTAGGTAGTAAATTACTTAGTAATGTGATACTTTTTAGACTGAGATATGGCGTAGACAAAGTTTTAAGAAGAACAGTGTGGTTTTAGAAAAGGTAGAGGATATGTCGACCAAATTTTCATTCTTAGGCTAATAATTGAGAAGTGCCTGACTTTTCAAACACCTTTGGTCCTCCGTTTTATAGATTATGAGCAAGCGTTCGATTCTTTTGATAGGAGAGCTTAAGTAAAGGTTTTATCCTTGTGTGTTATACTAGACAAATGCATTGAAGTGATTATTTCTATGCACGAGAATAATTCTTCTGCAGCTAAGGTCGGAAATCAGGGTAGTAGCTGATTTTGTATTAAATCAGGACTTAAGCAGGGTTGTATTCTGTCCCCATTTATATGGATTATCTTGACTGAATTTGTCATAAAGAGTACAGGGAAGGCAATGAGAGACCGTGGAATCAAATGGGGAGGAAAAAGTCTCCTGGACTTAGATTATGCTGATGATTTAAGCATCCTAGATGAAAGTGTGAGCAAAATGTTAGAAGTTTTAGGTTTTGCGAGTTCAGGGTGCTAGAATAGGTTTGAAAATTAATGTTAAGAAGACGGAGTCACTAAGACTAGGAATAAGTGAAAATGAAAAAGTGACGTTAGGTAATGAAAACATCGACCAGGTGGACAGCTTCACTTAGTTTCGTAGTATTATTAGCATAGATGGCGGGAGCAGTCAAGGTGTTAAAAGTAGAATAGCCAAGAATCAGGGTGTTTTTTCACAGCTAAAAAAAGTTTGGAAGAACAGGAAGATAAGTCTGCAAACCAAGATTAGAATATTAGAAGCTACAGTGATGACAGTGGTCAAATATGGCTCTGAAGCATGGACGTTCCGAAAAGCGGATGAAGATTTTCTAGATGTTTTCCAGAGAAATTGCTTAAGGATTGTTCTGGGTACACGGCTGACTGACCGTATTTCAAACAATAGGCTATACGGAAAATGTGGTTCAATACCGCTCTCTAGGGCTATAATGAAAGAAAGGTTGAGGTGGCTAGGGTACGTTGTGCGGATGAAGGATGACAGATTGCCGAAGATTGTTCTTTTTGGCCAACCGTCTAGGGCTAAACGAAAAGCAGGTCGTCCTCGTCTGGGGTGGGAGGACGTCACAAAGAAAGATTTAAAGGAAATGGGAACTTCTTGGGCGGGTGTAAAAAGGAAATCTTGAATAGATTGGGGTGGAGGAGGAGCGTGCGTAGCTGTGTTGGCCTCAGGTGGCTTGTTGCTGCGGTGAGTTGTTAGTAGCAGTAGTAGCTTAGTACCGTTACGACTGAATGCTCACATAAGCACCAATTTCCTTCTACGGTCCTCTTATAAACGTAATAATGAACAAAATCAAAATCAGGTCCCATATGAATTACCACAGAACATGCTCGGTAGTGTTCTGATGAGTCAAGATAATCATAGTATTGACATATATTCACAATACTTTCATTTGTCTTGCTCAGGCAAACATCATCTGGATCGAAATCTACTATCCGTTTATTTATTTTGTTTGACAAAGATCTTCTGTCGATATTAATAGCAAGGAATCTTGGGGTTTGGGTGAATATGGTCTTAAGTCGATATTCAAGGTCTTTTGGGAATTTTTATGCCGATTGACGCGGGCTATAACTCAAAACTAGAACTCTAAACTAAAACTAAACTAGAACTAAATAAAACTTTAAACTAAACTAGAACTCTAACTAAACTAAACTAAAACTAAACTAAAACTAAGCAAAATTGAAGATCTACCTTGCTATTGGCTTGTTATCAGCAGCACAGGTGTTTTGCCAACTGCGGTTACAATGGTATCCCTACACACCTCATGCACACCGTGAACACACACTATTACCATTTTTTAAACACGCTTCTCAAGAACTAACAAAGTCATTCCTGAGAAATCAATTTTTTCATTATCACTTAGCACCGTTACGACTGAATCGTCATATAAGCTCCAATTTCCTTCTACGGTCCTCCTATAAACGTAATAATGACCAAAATATAAATCGGGTCCCGCATGAATGACCACAGAACATGCTCGGTAGTGTTCTGATGACTCAAGATCATCTATCATGGTATTGACTTATATTCAAACTACTTTCATTTGTCTTGCTCAAGCAAACATCATCCGGATCGAAATCTACTATCCATCTTTTTATTTTGTTTGACAAAGATCTTCTGTCGAAATTAATAGCAAGGAATCTTGGGGTGTGGGTGAATATGGTCTTAAGTTGACGTTCATGGCCTTTTGGGCATTTTTCTGCCGATTGACGCGGGCTATAACTCTAAACTAAAACTCTAAAGTAAAACTCTAAACGCGGGCTATAATTCTAAACTAAAACTCTAAACTAAACTAAAACTCTAGAGAAAAATTCTAAACTAAAACTCTAAACTAAAACTAAAAACTAAAACTCTTAACCAAAACTCTTAACTAAAGCTTTAAACTAAAAGTCTAAACTAAGACTCTAAATTAAATCTCTAAACTAAAACTAAGCTAAAACTCTAAACAAAAACTAAACTAAAATTCTAAACTAAACTAAAACTTTAACTAAACTAAAACAAAACGAAATTGAGGATCTACCTTGCTATTGGCTTGTTATCAGCAGCACGGATGTTTTGCCAACTGTGGTTCCAATGGTATCCCCACACACACCTCATGCACACCGTGAACACACTATTACCATTCAAAACGCTTCTCAAGAACTAAGAAAGTCATTCCTAAAACTCTAAACTAAAACTTTAACTAAACTAAACTTTACCTAAACTAAAACTAAGCGAAATTGAGGATCTACCTTGCTACTGGCTTGCTATCTCAGCACAGATGTTTTGCCAATTGCGGTTCCAATGGTATCCTTACAAACACCTCATGCACACCGTGCACACACTATTACCGTTCCTTAAACACGCTTCTCAAGAACTAAGAAAGTCATTCCTGAGAAATCAATTTTTTCAGTGTCGCTTAGCACCGTTACGACCGAATCGTTACATAAGCACCAATTTCCTTCTACGGTCCTCTTATAAACGTAATAATGACCAAAATCAAAATCAGGTCCCGCATGAATGACCACAGAACATGCTCGGTAGTGTTCTGATGAATCAAAATAATCATTGTATTGACTTATATTCACACTACTTTCATTTGTCTTGCTCAGGCAAACATCATCGGGATCGAAATCTACTATCCGTCTGTTTATTTTGTTTGACAAAGATCTTCTGTCGATATTAATAGCAAGGAATCTTGGGGTGTGGGTGAATATGGTCTTAAGTCGACATTCATGGCCTATTGGGCATTTTTCTGCCAATTGACGTGGGCTAAGTACTTCACAAAATGGTATGTCTGTCAGATCTAAGATTTCTTCGTCAGCAGGGTCTAAAGGATTTTTAACTCCAGGTATTTGGAAATAACAAGCTTTCCAATCGTCAATATTTTCCGCAATTTGACTCCATTGACAGAGCGAACAAGTCAAGTATCGAGTCACTTTGTAAGAGAATAGCTCATGTAATGCACTCTCGGTGTCAGGTCTAGAATTTTCATCATTTATGGTGGCTAAAAGTACCTCCCAAAATTCACAAAGTGACTGCTGTTCCCATTCTGAAAACCCAAATTGGACAGGTAGCAAAGACCTCAAGTTTTTTGAGCTTTCCGTATTTGTCAATGATGAAAGAGCAATGCGCTTCAACTCTTCGGTAACATTCCCTTGCAAACCTTCCAAAGTGTTTATTAATATTTTATCTAGACTAAAAAGGCACTGAAGTGCCGAATTGGCGTAGCAAGAAACACCGTTATCGTTTTCTAGCCCTCCACTGCCAAGACCAACGCTGATAATGCTATGAGGATTTGTCTGGCAATGGTAAGAATGAACTAAGTTTTCACCAGGGTCAAAATCTTGAGGATTCGTCTTTTCATCATGGTTTAAATCTTGGCTTGTGGCTTCTTGAAATAGCTCAAAAATCATTTTTTGTTGCTCTTGTTTTTTAGCTTGCTCTCTAACTATTTTTTTTAGTCCATGGAATATTTTTTCTTGTTCTGTGACTCGTTCCTTGACCCCACCATTTCTGGAGCCCATATTTTCCCTTTGTGTTGCCAGTTGTTCTGCTTGCTCTAAAACCTTTTTTTCTAGTCTACGGATTATTCTTTCTTGCTCTGCTACTTGTTCCATGAGCTCCAGTAGTTTTGCTTGCTCTAAAACCATTTTTTCTAGTCTACAGATTTGTTGCTCTGAAACTTTTTTTTCTAGTCTACCGATTATTCTTCCTTGTTTTGATACATGTTCCTTGAATTTGAATATATTATGATTTTCTATTGTCTTGTAGATATTGGAGACTGTTTCTCTTTTGAGTATTTGGTACTTCTTAATGGCCCACCAAAAATTTGCACATACAGGTGCCCCAACAAATATTACATTAAAAAAAACCATTTTTTCTGAATAGTTTTATTATATAAGACTATCTGTATTGTATATGGCCTATCAAGTGTCTTTTAACAAACCAAAAATAAAAACTAATACTAACATTTTTAGGTATTTTTCTAGTTTGAATTAAAACATTAAAATTATTGCTCTGACACCGTAAATATTTATGCAGTTTACATAATAACTTTAGTGATCCTGAATTGAGAACTAAAATAAAATAAAATTTATTTGAAATGTTCTTTTTTTCCAATAGAAAAATAGCACAGTGTTATAGAGATGTGCACTTTAGGAGTCAAGCCAAAAATGTATGGTTGCAGGAGACAATTATAACTTTGAACTGACAGATGAAATGAAATTTCAAGTAGTTACAACCTAATAAAAAAGAAAACTAATCTTAAAATTGTCAGGTGTTTTTTTGGTTTGAGTTAAAAAACTAAAATTATTACTCTGACATCATAAATATTTTTGCAGTTTTCAGCTAAACAAAATCAAATACATCAATTTCCTTTCAAATTATGTGAATATTACGTATAGTGCCAAGAATGATTACCCACTATCATATTTATAGCATTAACAAATTAGATTTTGAAAAATTCACAGCAAGTAAAACTAAGCCATTAAATGAGGGCCAACAGCTAGCTAAGCCAACAGCTACAGACAATTAAGCCAACAGTTGCAAGTACAACTAAGCCATTAGCTGAGGGCTAACAGCTAGCTAAACCAACAGCTGCAGACAACTATGCAAACAGTTGCGAGCACAACTAAACCAAAAGCTGCAGACCATTAAGCCAACAGTTGCATACTAAGCCAACAGCTGGAGACAGTTAAGCCAACAGTTGTATCTAAAACTAAGGCAACAGCTGCAGACATTTAAGCCAACAGTTGCAAGTAAAACTAAGCCATTTGCTGCGGGTACAACTAAACCAAAAGCTGTAGACAATTAAGCCCACAGTTGCATCTAAAACTAAGCCAACAGCTGCGGACAATTAAGCCAACAGTTGCATCTAAAAGTAAGGCAACAGCTGCAGACAATTAAGACAACAGTTGCAAGTAAATCTAAGCAATTAGCTGTGGTTGTACCCACAGCTAATTGCTTAGATTTACTTGCAACTGTTGTCTTAATTGTCTGCAGCTGTTGCCTTAGTTTTAGATGCAACTGCAACAGATGCAACAGATGGGACTTTGTTGTATATGTACCAGTGTTCACTTTTTATATGTAAATTTTACTTACAAACTATTGATTGGCTCAATTGTCTGAAGCTTTTGGTTTAGTTGTACCCGCAGCTGTTAGCTTAGTTTAAGATGCAACTAAAAATAGTATGAAGCATGGTTGCAGCAACAGTTGCAACCGAGTAAAGAATGAACTTTGGCCTCAGTTGTAAATTTACCAGTGTTCAGTTTTATATATAAATTTTACTTGCAACTGTTGGCTTAGTTTTGATGCAACTGTTGGTTGTAATTTGTTAGTTTTAGCTGCAACTGTTGGCTTAATTGCCTGCAGCTTCTAAATCTAAAACTAAGGCAACAGCTGCAGACAATTAAGACAACAGTTGCAAGTAAATCTAAGCAATTAGCTGTGGGTACAACCACAGCTAATTGCTTAGATTTACTTGCAACTGTTGTCTTAATTGTCTGCAGCTGTTGCCTTACTTTTAGATGCAACTGTTGGCTTAATTGTCCGCAGCTGTTGGCTTAGTTTTAGATGCAACTGTGGGCTTAATTGTCTACAGCTTTTGGTTTAGTTGTACCCGCAGCAAATGGCTTAGTTTTACTTGCAACTGTTGGCTTAAATGTCTGCAGCTGTTGCCTTAGTTTTAGATACAACTGTTGGCTTAACTGTCTCCAGCTGTTGGCTTAGTATGCAACTGTTGGCTTAATGGTCTGCAGCTTTTGGTTTAGTTGTGCTCGCAACTGTTTGCATAGTTGTCTGCAGCTGTTGGTTTAGCTAGCTGTTAGCCCTCAGCTAATGGCTTAGTTGTACTTGCAACTGTTGGCTTAATTGTCTGTAGCTGTTGGCTTAGCTAGCTGTTGGCCCTCATTTAATGGCTTAGTTTTACTTGCTGTGAATTTTTCAAAATCTAATTTGTTAATGCTATAAATATGATAGTGGGTAATCATTCTTGGCACTATACGTAATATTCACATAATTTGAAAGGAAATTGATGTATTTGATTTTGTTTAGCTGAAAACTGCAAAAATATTTATGATGTCAGAGTAATAATTTTAGTTTTTTAACTCAAACCAAAAAAACACCTGACAATTTTAAGATTAGTTTTCTTTTTTATTAGGTTGTAACTACTTGAAATTTCATTTCATCTGTCAGTTCAAAGTTATAATTGTCTCCTGCAACCATACATTTTTGGCTTGACTCCTAAAGTGCACATCTCTATAACATTGTGCTATTTTTCTATTGGAAAAAAAGAAAATCTCGAATAAATTTTATTTTATTTTAGTCCTCAGTTCAGAATCGCTATAGTTATTATGTAAACTGCATAAATATTTACGGTGTCAGAGCAATAATTTTAATGTTTCAATTCAAACTAGAAAAATACCTAAAAATGTTAGAATTAGTTTTTATTTTTGGTTTGTTAAAAGACACTTTTATATAAATTTATATGCAGTGTTACAGCCATACCAATTATTCTCCTCTCCTTTTTTATTCTTTAATAATAATTTCTGGTCGTTTTGAGTTTGAGTTATTGTCAGCTTCTATTTCTACTGATCTGACTGCTAAAACTAATTGCAGCTAAAACTAACAAATTGCAACCAACAGTTGCATCAAAAACTAAGCCAACAGTTGCAAGTAAAATTTATATATAAAACTGAACACTGGTAGATTTACAACAGTGGCCAAAGTTCATTCTTTACTCGGTTGCAACTGTTGCTGCAACCATGCTTCATACTATTATTAGTGTCATCTTAAACTAAGCTAACAGCTGCGGGTACAACTAAACCAAAAGCTTCAGACAATTGAGCCTATAGTTTGCAAGTAAAATTTACATATAAAAAGTGAACACTGGTAACATATACAACAAAATTCATTCTTTACTCTGTTGCAACTTTTGCTGCAACTGTTGCTTCTGAAAAGTATCGGTATCAAGGAGACGCTCTTCTTTGTTTATCTTTTTTCACAAATTTTCTCGGAGGTCTAGGAAGTATACTCTGGATCAATCATAAAACAAATATTAGCTAGATATAGCCTAAATAGAAAACGAAAATTTTTGCCTTAGTCTTCAACAGCTATAACCTTCATACTATTGGTAAAACCCGATCCTCGGTGACACCCAGTTACAATGATGACAGAGTCTCTTGACCTAATAAATCCACTAAGCTTACCAAATTCAATGGCATGTTGGACTCTTGAATCTACGTCTTTGAACCAATCAGGATTATACTCACCCAAATAATGGAAAGGTACAATACCTCTCCATAGATGACACTGACGACCAACTTGAAGGGACCTCGTAACTGCTATAATAGGACAGACAGGCCTAAACTTTGCAATAGTTTGGGCAGAGACGCCAGTGCTCGTAAGCACGATTATTGCTGATGCCTTGCACATATAAGCGGCCTTAACAGCAGCAATTGCTACTGTATTCACATGATCTATTGGACATTTTAGTAAATCTGTTAAGTCACTAAACACTGGTCTATACCGTACAACAGCTTCAGCTTCTTTTGAAATACTGGCCATAGTTTTAACACATTCAATAGGATAATTTCCTTTTGCTGTTTCACCTGAAAGCATAACACAATCAGCCCCATCAAGGATCGCATTTGCAACATCAGAAGCCTCAGCCCGAGTAGGGCGTGGCTTTTTAACCATAGATTCCAACATTTGAGTAGCGCAAATAACAGGCTTTCCAGCAATATTGCAACGTGCTATCATCGCTTTTTGGGCAACAAATACCTTTTCTGGTGGAATTTCTATGCCAAGATCTCCACGCGCTACCATAATACCATCCGACTCTGCAATTATTTCATCTAAATTTTCCAACCCTTGATGATTTTCTATCTTAGAAATGACAAGGATGTTTTTATTCTTTTCGCCTAAAACACTCCTGATTTCTCTGACACCATCAGCATTTCTTATGAAACTGGCAAAAACCACGTCAACTCCATGTTCAACAGCAAAAAGAAGATCTTCTCTGTCTTTCTCAGATACAGCTGGCAAGTCTACCTGAATTCCTGGTAGGTTTACTCCTTTCCTACTTCCCAAGGTGCCTCCATTTTCGATTCTGCATATAAGGTGTTTTTTCTCAATTCCTTTAACTACTAAAGAAATGAGCCCATCATCTATAAAAATTTTTGAGCCCACTTTTACCACCTCAGTGATCTTTGCATAATCAACGTAAACAACTTGCGCAGAACCCTTTTCAACATATGCTTCGTCAATTGTGATCCGGATGTCACGTCCTTTTACCAGTTCTACTTCACATGTTGCACCCCCCTCCAAGAGACCAGTCCTGATTTCTGGACCTTTAGTATCGAGAGCTATTGCCACAGGTACCATACATGTACCTGCTACCATACTTTTCATTCTTATATTATTGACAGCTTGACGAATTAATGTAATTACATTTGAGTGATATTCGTAAGAACCATGGGAAAAATTTAGACGTGCTACGTTCATACCGGCTTCAATCATCTTTTCAAGTACTTCAATATTTGCAGAAGAGGGACCAATAGTGCAAATAATACCAGAAAGTCGTACAAAGTTTGTATTTTGCTGAAAGTCGAAACCAGCTACATGTTCAATGTTAGTGGTGTTGCTAGATTGCCCCTTATATTTATCATCTGCAAGACCTTTTCCAGTGTACTCTGTGCCACTAACTTGAGAGGTTTCTCCAGCCCAGCCCAAACCAGCTAAATATTCAATGTTAGTAGTATTGCTAGATTGCCCCTTATATTTATCTTTTTCTGAAGTATTTTCTGTTTCGTTATTCTTTCCATCAGTCTTTGCTTCAGTCTTTTGAATTTTTCGCGAGTCCAGTATTTTTTTTTCGATTTTAAATTTTTGTTCCCTGTACCTTGGAGTTTCATTTATAGAAGGTCCAAAGATTGGTTCTTTAGAAGGCCTAGCCTTATTGGCTTGTTTGAGTTGATTCGTCTTCTTAGAAAAAGAGTTGACGTCTTTGTCATCTTCTTCTCTTAAGCATTTATCCATTTTGGATTCTCTATACTTTTTAAAGAGTTGCCAGATTGCAATTCCAGCACAGGAAACTGGAATCCCAATGGCTAAACCCGTAATAGCATTTCTTGTAAATGCATTTCTTATATAAATCATTATATTTTTCTTATGTATTAATTAATTATTATTTATCTCTATTGTATATGACGTATCAAGTATCTTTTAACAAACCAAAAAAAAAACTAATTCTAAAATTTTTAGGTATTTTTCTAGTTTGAATTGAAACATTAAAATTATTGCTCTGACACCGTAAATATTTATGCAGTTTACATAATAACTTTAGCGATTCTGAACTGAGGACTAAAATAAAATAAAATTTATTCGAGATGTTCTTTTTTTCCAATAGAAAAATAGCACAGTGTTATAGAGATGCGCACTTTAGGAGTTAAGCCAAAAATGTATGGTTCTAGGAGACAATTATAACTTTGAACTGACAGATGAAATGAAATTTCAAGTAGTTGCAACCTAACAAAAAAGAAAACTCATCTTAAAATTTTCAGGTATTTTTCCGGTTTGAGTTAAAAAATTAAAATTATTATTCAGACATCATAAATATTTTTGCAGTTTGCAGTTAAACAAAATTATTTTATTTAAAATTTTCATAAAATTATTTTAGTTTGTTGACAAATAAGATTTTTCGTTAGTACCATCTAAAAATTATATTTTACATAACTATATCTACATGCTTTTTATAATGGTAAAAATCCTCTTTTGATTTTTGTATGCAGGACGATAATAATAACATTTCTACTACAAAGCTATAGAAAATGCAGTTTTTCATAAAAAGAAATTTGTTTTTTAAATTATTTTTGTTAATTATGAAAGGTTTTGAAATACATCAATTTCATTTCAAATGAGCCATTAAACAGCTCTCCATGATTTTCCAGTGCCCCGCTAGCTCAACTGAAAAAAAAACGGAAAAAAATACCTGCTGTCTGTGCGGAATATCGTGGTTTCAGCCACTTTTCTTGATTTTCAAACCAATATATTTTCCTTATTTTTCAAGCCAAGGGACGGTTAGTTTCCTATATATTGGACAATGTAGTTCTGATACTGTACTTCGTTTTTTGATCTGATTTTAGTTTTAGAAGTTATGGGCTATGAAAACTAAAACAAAAAATTGAATTTCTTATGGAAATACACATTAAATGACACGTCGTGTAGTTAGAACCTAACAAAAAATAAATGTAATTTAAAAATTTTCCGGTATTTTTCCATTTTTTAAATGAAAAGTTAAAATTATTGCTCAGACACGTAATTTTACAGTTTACATAATAACTTTAGTGATCCTGAATGGAGAAAAATAGGAAAAACTTACGGCTTTTTCTTCTTTGAAATAGTATTTAACGAACCTCAAACTATCAAATAGCTAACTACGTCCAATGTATGCAATGGTTTGTTATTTAAATGATCGTCTCTTAATAAAATTTTATTTTCATGCTGCATCTATTCAAAGCTATTTGATCATTGCAGCAAGTCCGGTTTTTTACGACGATTTCTACTAAGCTTAAAACTTTTTGTTTTCTTTTTTAAGGTTTTGGAATGGTTGTAATCCCTTATTATAATATATACAAATATTTTTGCAATTAACAATTTTTTGTTCTTTAGGCAATTTAATGGCTTGTCATATTGAATCTATTCAAAAATGTTTGATTTTTTACAGCAAGTCCAATTTCTAATAACGATTTCTGTTAAGCTTCAAACTTTTGGTTTTGTATTTTAAGGTTTTGAAATTGTTGTAATCCTTTGTCAAAATATATACAAATAATTTTGCAATTCCCAGTTTTTTGCTCTTTAAGCAATTTAATGTACTTTTCCATACCTGAAAATCTTTAATTTTTCCTCATAAGTGTGAGAAGTGTGACAACGTCATTGCAATACTGATGTATATAAAAATGATGTTAGTCGCATAAATATTTTTTTCTCGAAATTAAAGCTCTTAACGAATTTTCTCAAACATCTGACCTATTTAAATCGTTTTTTTAGGCCAGAATATACCTTATTTATTATATATATATAAGGATAACAATTTTCCCGAAAACAACGATTTCTACTAAGCTTCAAACTTTTGGCTTTCTTATATAAGATTTTGGAATTGTCATAATCCCTTGTCAAAATATATACAAATAGTTGTGCAATTACCATTTTTTTTTGCACTTTACGCAATTTGATGTCTTTTCATACTGTGTCTTTTCAAAGATATTTGATTATTAAGCAAGTCCAATTTCTAACAGCGATTTTCTACTAAGCTTCAAACTTTTGGTTTTATTTTTTAAGGTTTTTGAATTGTTGTAATCCCTTGTTAAAATATATACGAATGTTTTTGCAGTTACCAGTTTTTGTTCTTTAGACAATTTAATGTCTTTTTATACTGTAGTCTATTCAAAGATATGTGATTATTTTTTTTTTTCAAAATTAAGGTTTTTAACGAATTTTCCCTGACTTCTGACCTATCTAGATATTTTTCTTATGCGGAATATACCTCGATAACAACTTTTCCGAAAAAATATGTAGCTGTTTTCGAGAAACAGATTACACACAAAATTATTGCTCACATATAAAGGTAGTATATGACTTAATAAGTGAATGCAATATTTATACACGCCTATCTTTCGATAAGATAATATAAGAAATACATAATTACAAGAATCAATTTTTTACGAAAAACTGCCAAGGATATAGTAGAGAGCAAACCTACAATATTATAGTAAAGACCAATTCAAGAAAATATTAAAGAACAAACAAAGAACACAGTAAAACAAAAACTTACTTTTTTTGGCTTAACTCCTCAAGTGAGCATCTCTTTTGCGTTAAGATATTTCCATAAAAACAAAAATACAAATTAAATTTTATTTTATTTCAGTTTTCAGTTTAGAATCGCTAAAGTTATTCTATAAATTGCAAAAATATTCATCGTGTTTGAGCATTAATTTTAATTTTTTAATTTCAACTAGAAAAATACCTGAAAATTTTAAAACTAGTTTGGTTTTCCTTTTGCTTCAAGAGACTCGATACGTTATTTCATGGATGGAATTTTATACGTTGATTATACAAGCATGTATCGCGCTGAATTTGAAAAACATTCAAGTTATTTGGACCCAAAGTATTTTAGCGATTTTACCCCTTTGAGCCATGGTGCCCATTGCAACGTTTACTCAGCTTGTTATAAGGGTGACCGATGCGTTATTTTGAAGGACTTTTGTGGCTTTGATAAAAAGTCGTTTTATCGCGAGGCTCAAGTCATGGGAGAGCTTAGTCATAAGAATATTGTAAATTTCATAGGTATCACGTCAGTACAGTTAATTAATTCAACCGAATACGTGCAAATCGTCATGGAGTTGGCTGAAGGTGGAACTCTTAAGGACCGAATTGGAAAAGAGGAGAACAAGCCAATGACACAAATGCAAAAACTGTTAATAGCAAGAGATATTGCGCTTGGCGTTGAATATTTACACTCAAAAAATCTTATTCACAGGGCGCTGACTATTGATAATATTCTCCTTAGAAAAGATGGCACTGCTTTAGTATCAGATTTTCGTTTAGTTGCTCATTTATCTCAAAATAAGAAAGCTAGCTATGGTAAGCTGGATGACTTCCCACGTTCAGCTCCAGAAGCTGGATCTGGCGATGAATATGACGAAAGTTCTGATGTTTATTCTTTTGGGATGCTCATTGTTGAGTTGGCCTTTCAAAAGTATCTAGAGGCTTTAAGGTGTAGCTATGATGATATGGGAACTATAGACATTGACTCTATTGATACGACTCTCCTCAAAAACGAGGGCAGTCGCTTACTTTTTGAATTAGCAAAAGAATGTGTGATGGCTGAAACCCAAAAAAGACCAAATTTAAAAGAAATAGCTTTGAAATTAAATAATATATGTGAAATTTACCTGGATAACAAAAACTTTAGTGAATTAGAAGAAATAAGCCGAGGAAAATATTCTAAAACGATAATGGCCAAATATTGTGACTCTACCGCTGTTCTTTTAAAGGATTATTTCAACTATGACTCAGATGACTTTTACAGTGAGCTGAAGCTAATAAAAGATCTTAAACACAAAAATGTGATGAAGTTTCTTGGTGTTACCTCAATTGAAGACATATCATCGACGAATCGCGAGTTAATGGTGCTGGAATATATTCCTGGAGAAACTGTAGCTAAAAGAATTACTGAAAGGCCATTGCATTTCATGGATCGCATTCTTATCGCTAAAGACATTGCTGAAGGAATGAATTATCTGCATTCCAAGCATATTGTCCATCGAAACTTAACTACTGAGAACGTCCTTTATAGAAATGATGGTACTGCCCTAGTTGTAGACTTCAGACTTGCCTCTTTTATTTCTGATGACAATAAAGAAAATTTGAAGGATATTCAAGTATTACGTCATAGTGCACCGGAAGTAGCACTTGGAACATACGACTTTGCATCTGATGTTTATTCTTTTGGAATGTTTTTGTATGAAATCATTAAGGAAAACCCTATAGAAAATGATGAAACTGCCTTTTTGTATAATATTGCAAATCAGTGTGTTTCGATTGAATCTGAACGTCGACCATCTTTTTCGGAAGTGCTCGAAAAACTTAATAAGTACAAATCCTTTATTAATTCAGAAGATATTTTGAGAGTGAAATTGTTGGTTAGTAACGAATTGTACTGTACTTATGAAGCGACGTCGAAATACAAAAATTTCAGGATACAAAGTGTTGTTTCTAAAAACACAAAAGTTCGAGACGCTTTTGAAGAAGCAGTTGATGTACTTAAGGAACTCGATCATAGAAATTTAGTCAAGTTTGTGGGTGTCTCTAATATAGAGTTGGAAGGATCAAAATTGAACAAAAAAATAGTGTTTAATGCTTCTGGTGGTTTTAAACTGTCAAGTAAATTAAAAGGTCTTGGTTCCCTCAGTTACAGTGAGATAGTCTCAATCGCAAAAGATGTTGCTTTAGGAATGGTTTACCTGCATTCTAACAATGTTGCTCATATGAACTTGACCGTTGATTCTGTGATCCTACTTGCAGATGGTACAGCACTCATTAAAGACTACGGAATGGCATATGTTGATGTGCATAGTTCTACCAGGATGTCTTCTCCTTACACATGCCCAATAGTTGTTGATACTCCCATAGTAGATAAGCGATGTGATTTATATTCCTTTGGCATACTTTTATCCGAGCTGATTTGTCGAAAGAAATTTAGTGACCTTCAAATACCTTTAAATGATCAGGGCAGAATTAATATAAACCTTATCCGTACTAAGTTACCACTGCATAGAGAGGCTGAAGCACTTTTTAAATTAGCCAAAAAATGTACAACTACCGAATTGAAAGAACGACCAACGTTCCAAATGGTTGCTCTCGAGCTTGGAAACTTAGCGGAATATTTTTTGAAACTTGCTTCTAAACCAAAACAAGAACTTAAGATAATACCCAAAGGCACCGTAAAATCTCTTAAGTGCTTCTGGAATCAGCTATCTGCCAAAGATAAAGATTATGCACCGAGTCAAAACT
This sequence comes from Artemia sp. Qi Xiang Cuo, assembly GCF_049724085.1. NCBI lineage: Eukaryota > Metazoa > Arthropoda > Branchiopoda > Anostraca > Artemiidae > Artemia > Artemia sp. Qi Xiang Cuo. The sequence goes on along the minus strand of NC_142797.1, from coordinate 17,863,211 downwards.
GAGTTTGTTTTTGTATTGAACCAGTCTGTAGCATGTAGCTTACTCATCTCGTTTTTGCAAGTCCAGGACCTCTCGTTTTGCACTTAGCTTTCAACCTACCAATTATAGAAAGGAGGTCTCTTTTTTACTTTTGGACATTCTATGTGAAGTGGTTAGCTTAAAGTTTAATTGATCCTGTGAGAGGCTGTTAGAGTGCCCAGGCAAACAGCAAAAAAGAAGGTGCAGAAGATTTGATTCAACACCGAGAATGTTCTGAATTAAGCGAGTATTAAAAAAAAAGTATTATAAATTGTATTGCCAAAATTGTAACATTTATACACAGCCATTCTGGAAGAATTCACTATCAAATGAGAGCATCGGGCTTAAAGGCATGATCACGAATACCAATGTATATTGCCTTTTTGCCAAACTTCACGAACATATATGTTTAAAATTTTCACAGTAAAACAAAGACTAAGTTTTCGAGTTTTTGAAAAGATTTGACGATGTTTTATTGTCTTATTCCACCCTTATTTGCGAAGTCTATCAATTTGTTTCTTCTTACAGCATATTAGTTCCATTTGCAACCTCGTACTTGTACGAAGCTGGCTTTGCTGTCACGTTGAACTAGAAATGAGGATCGTCATGTCCAATTTTTTTTCGAGATTTGACATAATTTTGAAAATGCCGTTGATTGATCGATGTTCAATAAATTGTATTGAATTTAAAATTTGCGTTTTGTTTATTTAGACTAACCTGATTCCATGAAAGTACAGTTGAACTGTGTGTCGAGCCTTTATTGAATGCATTTATGCCGTAACCAGCCGCTGCAACCAAGACTAAAGTGGCTGTCCTGATCCAATATTGATATTACCAAAATAGATGAAATTGGATATATAATATTAACCAAGTGAAAATAGTATCCATTTCTTTTTTCGCTGTTAAATTAATACCCGCTTTTGAAAAGGAAGTTTTTGAATATTTTTAGATTGAGAACCTCTGGTTTACAGCATACATAGAGTATAAGAACTAATTAAGGATAAAAGGAATTTTTATTCGTAAGAAATGAATAATAAAATTTTTTTATTGTTCAAGATTTTTACTACTATTTTAAATAGGCTGTGACCAAAAAGTTTTTTTTGCAACTGGAGGATTTGTGATTGTAGCCTATCCGATATTTTTAAACTTCTGAAATAATTGCCGAAATCCATTTGCTAGTCTGTTCTCAAACAGCGAATCAGCAGGACAATGTTTGTTCAATTGTGCCTTGATGTTTCTTATCTAGATGGCTCTGTTGATCCTCCCTTTCAGAAAAAACCTATCGAATGGTTTAAGCAATTACCTCAGGAGTGTCAAAATGACAAGCAAAAAAAAAGAAAGAAATACAACCCAGAATGCAGTAACAAAACAAGCTCATATGCTTGTCATATGAGTACCCGACATATGTGTGCTTGCTATTTTTATTTATATTTAAGAATATTTTCGGTTGTTCCTCTTTTTAATTTTTTTATTTTCTTTCTTTTTTTAAAGTTTCTTAGAAGCTAAATCAGCTGGTGCCAGAGCTAGAAATTAGCGGTAATTTTAGACAAAGAGAACAAGCTTGAGGGACTTCAAATTCCTCCTTGTACATGACGTATATAGTGACGCAAATAATTTCTTAGGCCGAGCTGACTTTCCATTTACAGTATTAATAAAAGAAAACATAGAGAAAACGGGTATAGTATCTATAATATAGTACTGCTGCTACTACTACTACTACTACTAACAACTCACCGCAGTACCAAGCCGCCTGAGGCCAACAAAGCTACATACGCTCCTCCTCCATCCCAATCAATTCAAGGCATCTCTCTTTTCATCCTCGCAGGAGGTTCTCGTTTCTCCTAAATATTTTCTTACGACACCCTTCCACCCCAACCGGGGATTATTTTTTTTCGATTTGAAATTGAAAGGGATAATGCCCTTTTTAATAGTCGAATGTTATTGGAGGGTAGCTAACACCCCACTCACACCAACCATTTCCCCGAACACATTCAATCAAAATTTTGATATAGTCATTTTGTACAACGTAGTCGAAAGGTCCGGAAATTATGTCCTTGAGGATGACAAACCCCCCACATTCCCCTTGGCAAAGGTTGTAAGTTATGACCTGGGGGCATATAAGGTAAATAATGTTTTATAGAAAGCGTTGTCGTAAAAACTTCAAAAAGGGCTCATTCGATTGGAAATTGAGAGGGCTATTGCCCTTTTCAACAGTCGAAATTAATCGGAGTGAGAATCACCCCCCCTCCATGCATCATTTCTACACACATTTCCGATCAACATTTTGATATGGCCATTTTGTTCAACGTAGATGAAGCTCTGGAAATTATGTCTTTGAGGATGACAACCCTCCCTCATAGCCCTCAGGACAAAGATCGTAAGTTTTGCCTTTGGCTCATATAAGGTTTTTATAGAAAGGTTTATAAAAGCTTGAAAAAAGGGCTCATTTGATTTGAAAATGAGAGGACTAATGTCTTTTTTATTAGTCGAAAGTGATCAGAGGGCAAATCCCCCCCCCCCACGCCCATTATTTCCCCAAATACTTCCAATAAAGATTTTAGAGATAGCCATTTTATTCAACGTATTTGAAAGGTCTGGAAATTATGTCTGAGGATAACAAATAGCCCCAGCTCTCAGGACAAGGGTTGTAAGTTATGCCGTGGGGACATATAAGGTTTTTTATAGAAAGCATAAACATATAAACTTTGGAGGGGGCTCATTGGATTGGTAATTAGACGCTCTAGTGCTCTTTTAAGAGTCAAAGTGATCAGAGGGCTACCCACCCTCCCCACACACAAACGTCGTTTTGTCCCGAAATGCATCTAATAGGAATTCTGAGACAATCATTCTATTCAAAATTGTCTATATATCATATAACAAGGCATTTGGGATTTAATTAAACCCCAGAGATCAAACAGTTCGTGATAACGAACTGTATAGTAAGAGCGATTTGTCTCAATAGTAGCCGTAAAAAACGGAATTTCAATATCAATAGACACATCAAAAGAATAGGATTTTTATACTGATTTCAAATATATAAGTTTCATCAGGTTTACTCATATCCATCAAAATTTACAAGCCTGAGAAAATTTGTCTTATTTTCAATAAGAGGGAAAAACGCCCCCTAAAAGTCATAGAATCTTAATGAAAATCACACCATCAGATTCAGTGAATCATAGAACCTTAGTGTAGAGGTTTCAACCTCCTTTCTGCAAAAATGGAGAATTTTATATTTTTTGTGAGAAGAAAGATCAAGGATGCGTGTTTATTTGCCTTTTTTTCCAGGGGTGATCATATCGACCCAGAGGTCGTATAATTTTGCGAGAGGGCTTATTTGAAAAAAAATAATAGTTCTAGCGCCTTTTTTAATAAAATAACAAAAAATTAAAAATAGAATCCCTTTTCAAAAAAAACTGTATTTTAGATGTCTTTTCATATTTTCAAAGATATTTGATTTTTTAAGCAATCATAACCATATATGAAGTAGTAAGTGACGTGACGTAAGAATCTAACACCGATTGTGTACTAATACTAGCAACCTAGTGTACTAGCATTGTGTACTAGCAACCTAGTTAGAGACGATCACGCCCCATAATAAAAACTAAAGTAATCCGGGTTGCAGCGATGGCTAGCAACCTAGTAAGAGACGATCACCCCCCATAGTTAAAAATAAAGTAACCCATAACTCCTGAAAAAAAAAAGATTCAGATCAAAACAAGAAGTACACTATTATAACCGCCTTTTCCAAAATTCTATATAGCAAACTTACTATCCTTTGGCTTTAATAAAAAAGAAAATATATTGTCTGGAAAATCAAGAAAATTGACTTTAACAACGATATTCTCCACAAACGGCATCTTTTTTTTCTTTCCGCTTTTTTTTCTCCTCAGCTAGCTGGGCACTGGAAAACCGTAGAGAGCTGTATAATAGCTCATTTTAAAGTAAATTGCTACATCTAGGGTCTTTTGTAATTAAAAATAAAATAGTTTTTAAAGTAGAATCAATTTTGTCAAAAAACTGCATTTTTGATGTATTTTCATACTGCAGTCTTTTCAAAGATATTTGAATTTTGAAGCAATCAAACAGTTCATGGTAATTAACTCTATAGAAATAATACCTACTTGTCTCAATAGTAACCGATACTCTAAAGAACGAAATTTTGATACCAATAGATACATCAAAGCAAACAGTTTGTGATAACGAACTGTATGTTGTGTAGTAAGAGCGACTCGTCTCAAAAGTAACTTGCTACATCTAGTTCCTTCTATAATTAAAGATAAAATATTTTTTAATAGTTCCGGGTTGCAGCGGTAGCTAGCAACCTAATTAATAGATGATCATTCGAAAAACATACCATTGCATATATTGGACTTAGTTGCTGCTCGATTCCTTGAAAAAAAAAAAAATCTTATTTGTCAACTGAAAATAGAATAATTCCTGAAAATTTTAAATAAAATGATTTTATTTAGCTGCAAAGTGCAAAAATATTTATTGTGTCTGAACAATAATTTCATTTTTTAATTCAAACCAGAAAAAAACTTGAAAATTTTAAAATTAGTTGGGTTTTCCTTTGGCTTCAATTGACTCGCTACGCTTTTTTTTTTAATTTTATATCATCTTACTTCAAACTTTTTTGGCTTAACCTGTAAAGTTCTTACCCCTATATTGTTGTCCTATATTTCCAATGAGAAATATTCAAATTTTTTTATTTTAGTTTTTAGTTCAGAATCGCTAAAGTTATTATGTAAACTAAAAAAATATTTATTATGTCTAACCAATAATACTAATTTTTTATTTCAAACTAGAACAATACCTGACAATTTTTGAATTAGTTTTGTTTTTGTCTCCTGGAACCAAAATTTTCTTTTTTGGCTTAATCTCTAAAGTTATTGTGTAAACTGCAAAAATATTTATGATGTTTAACCAATAGTACTAATTTCTTAATTTAAACTACAAAAATAGATGAACTTTTTAAAATTAGTTTGGCTTTTTGTCTCCTGGAACCAAACTCTTTTGGTTTGTAACCCGTAAAGTACGTATCTCCATATTGTTGCCTTATAACATTGTCAAACCAGTAAGCTTTTTCATTGAATTATAATCCCAGTGAAGTTAGTTAGATTTCGCAATATTCGTCAAAGGATTATAGTTCCTGACCTATAATAAAACCTTTGCTTAATCTATTAACCTAGTTTCTGGACACTTTCATAAGTTTTTACGGCTTATGATTTACGGACACGACTAATCGAAGCAATTTGGTTTCATAAGTGTAAGGGATTACGATTTATGGACTATATTACTGTAAGTGAAAATGATTGATCCTGGAATTTGGGCGAAAGATAAACTTTTTTATAATCCAGGGTTGAATTTCATACAGAAAAATTTCGAACGGGATTTCCCACGATTCGATTAAAGACCATGCTTTGGATTTTTTTTTGGATACTGATGTGTTAGATGCGAGAAAGCTTTTCCTCCAGAAAGCTTTTCCGAGGGAAGTTCCACCCAGGCGAGTTGGTAACAACGCACAACAAAATAGTATTGCCGATACTATTGCAGCGTTTGAAAGATGCGACTCTGAAGATATAGATGTGCCGGACTTCGTGATAAGGAACGCGAGTGAAATCCCGATAATTCCAGCATCATCATATTCCATGCTTAGTAGTAAGGTAAACGCCTGTTTTAATGAATTACGCGCTTTGTCAGAAAAGCTTCAAACCCAGCCGCCTTTCCCCCCGCCGCTCCCCCTTTAGTTGAAGATAAACCTACATATTCAGTAATTGTGAAAAATGTTCCTACCGATTTAAGTGATCCTGGTTTGCGAAAAGATAAATTGAATACGCTTGAAGGTCATGAAGGGATTTTAAGTCTAAAACCTGATAATCAGAATAAAAAGTGGATGGTAGTTACTCGAGATAGGCAGTCAGCCGTATCCCTTGCCGCCTCAGCCTCTAAGAGCCTACCTAATGTTCAAACCAAGGTCCTTGATAAAAAAGCATTTGGTATTGTTCGGGGTATCCCTGAAAATGTATCAGAATCATTTCTAAAGGAAAGCATACCGGGATTAGCACGTGCTATATATAGGACATTCAAAATGTTTTCGTTTGGAATTTCTGGATCAGTTAGCACTGAAAAATGCAATTAGTCATGGTCTCCGACTTGGATATGAGCTTTTTCGTGTTGAAATCTTTCAAGAATTACCGCGTCGTTGTTTCCGGTGCCAAGGGGTGGATCACACTATTGCTATATGCCCACGTTCTCCTGATTTACCAAAATGTTCCCGCTGTGCTTGGGCTCACGAAAACTCCACGGACAACCCTTGCTCAGTTGCTCTTAAGTGCGCCAATTGCGGAGGAAATCATGTTTCTTATAGTTTAAAATGCTCAGTACTGAGAAATGCGCTTGCCAAGACAACATGATGACTTCTCCTACAGCTATAAGTTTTGTTTCTCTGAACATTAATGGTACTAAAGATAAGGAACTGCAAATCGACGAGCTGCTAGATTTTGATGTTGTATTCCTACAGGAGCATCTACTTTCCAAAGTTAATACAAACAGTTTAAGGCGGTCTGCTACACATGAAATATTTATTCGAGAAGCAAAAAGACCCACCGTCTTCCTCCCGGCGGCACCGCTATCTTCATTCGGTCGGGATATCAGCCTATGCAAATTTATTCTGATGCTAATATTCTAGCAATCCAGTGTAATAACATGGCTTTTGTAAATGTGTATCTTCCATGCAATCATCGAAATACCCAGTCATTTACTGCTTTTGCTAAAGCTTGCCATAAACTGAAATCTCTTTTCATAAAATTTGCAGATAAAAATGTTGATTGGATCTTAGCTGGGGATATGAATACTGACATATTGACCTCATCTGATCAATCTGAACTCCTGCTAGATTCTCTGCCAAGTGTCTATCATGTCGCTGCTAAGAACCTGGCTTATACTTACATTCATAATCGAGGCTCCGTTAAATCCAACCTCGACCATATTATTGTGTCTAAGTCCGGTCTAATTAAATCCGAGGTGTTTGTTGATGAAGATAAAATCAATGATGACCATCTCCCTATTTCGTGCCTAATTGAGCCTCCTGATGTTCAAGCCCACTTTAAGGGTCCCCATTCAAAATGGTATCAAAAGCCCAATTGGAATCGGATAAACGTTGAGATGTATTTTACTACTTTATGCACTCTACTCTCAACTATTAAAGTCCCGTTTCACTTGCTCCAGACTTCGATAAAGTGCCCTGATTCTAAGGAAGACCTAAATTCGTATTATTAACAGATAGTGGCATGTCTAAAGTCGGCCACAAAAGTTGCACTTCCGATTGAGCACGTGCGTTCTGGGTCTTGCAAGCCCCTGTGGAATATACATCCGGAAGTGAAAAAAAGTAAAGAACCGCGCAAAGTTTTGGTTGCGATTGTGGTACGCTTGTGATCGACCCTCCTCCGGTGCTGTGTTTACAGTCACGCAAAAAACGAAGAAAGAATACAAATCTTGTTTACGTAATGCAAGGCTCAACGCGTGGGACGCTCCAAATAGTAAAATGACTTGGAACAGAGTTATCAATAGCAGTAAGTGTTCTCCCCCACCTCAGTCGGAATCAAACCTTATGAATTTTGTGCGCCATTATATTGACATATTTTCCGTATTTAATCAGTGTGTTCAGAAACATTTTTCTAATCTACGAGTACTTAGTTCGGTTCTGCCAGTGTCTGTTTGTCAATATAGAGTCCCTGCGATAAGTATGAGTGATTTACATTGGGCGCTGAAGAAAGTAAAAAGATCAGATTCTTCTGATTGTGATGGCCTATGCTTTAGGAATTTTGCTTATGATTGCCCATTATTGTTGAACCACCTGCAGTTATTATTCCAGATTTGTATAGCTCAATCTCTGGTTCCTGATAGTTTTCTTTCCGGTAGTATGACGCCTATACTTAAACGCGGTAGGTATATTCTGGCTTTTACAAAGCATAGGAGGGGTTTAGAACCCTACTCATATTAATTTCTGCTTGTTTTGAGTTTGACTGAGTTATTTATTTTATTTCTGTTCGTTTTGGGTTTCATTTATTTATTGATATTGATTTGTGGTAGTTGTATGCTTGGTAAATTATTTGGTTCTAGTTTTGTTGATTTTTGGTTTAATGGAGTTCCTTACTATTTTTTAAAAAACTTATTCTTGGAAATTTTTTTTACTTAGCCTCTTCTAAAGTGAAACAACCACCCCTTCCATAAAAAACCTTAAATACCCCCTGGGCATAACTTACAACCCTTGCCCCTAACTTATATTCCAGAAGTGCTCGTTGGTATAATGGTACGAATACCCGCTTGTCATTCGGGAGAGCGTGGTTCGATTGCCTGTCAAAGAGAATTTTTAATATCGTTCTCTACTGTAAACCAAAAATAAAACTAATTTTAAAATTTTAAGGTATTTTCCTTGTTTGAATTGAAAGATTCAAACTATTACTCGGATGCCATAAATATTTTTGTAGTTTACACAAGCTGCAAAGAATGCAAATAAAGACAAAGTTAAAAATTACATTCAGAAGTCTGAGAAGATGGCAAAAATGCAGGCTGATTTTTGTAAACTGAGAAAAATTTTACGAATGTTTTACCGGGATTACGAAAAATATTCAAAATTACACATAAAAATTCTTTCTGAAAGAGTGGATGTTGTTGAAAAGTCGGCTAGAAATGCTTTGGGAAAATTTCATAGTAATATCCAAAAGAAATGTTGCATTTTTAATGAAAAGCTTCCAAGATATAGACTGGCAACTGTGGAACAGTTTACAGATGTAATGGAAAATATTAGATATCACTGTGAATATACGGAGGCATAATTGTCCTTTATTTAGATTCAGCTTTATTCGATGATCGAGCCTTTATGTACTACAACCTACAATTATGACGTCATTGATCAATATTGTACATGAAAAATGAAGTTTTTCGTAAAAAATTGATTCTATTTAATATTTTTCATTACAATTGGTTCGAGATCTAGAAATTTCCTTTAAAATGAGCTTACCGTTTAGGCAGAATGCTGTAGTAGCTGCCACTTTTCTTGATTTTCAAGCCAATATATTTCCCTTGTTGTTCAAGCCAAGCTACAGAAAGTTTCCTATATATGGGTTTCAGACATGGCGGTTCTAATGGTGTACTTTCTGTTTTGATCTGACTCTATTTTTAGGAGTTATGGGTTATTATATTTCTGAACATTGGGCGTGATCGTCTCTCAATATTACATAAAATTAAGTAAAATATAAATCATTAAAAAATTGGGTCCTTGAAAGCCTGCCTGGTGCAGCGGATAGCCTGCCTTGCTACTCCGAAGGCTGCAGGTTCAAATCCTGCCAAAGGCAATTTTTACACATTTATCTATTTAAAGTCTAAATAAAACTTCTATTAGTTAGTGCTGCATTAGATCCTCTTGAATGACATTGATCCTGTATGTATATCACGTCATAGTTCTAATAAAACTATGACGACATTCATTATTTATCTAGTAGGATTTCAGGCAAGATGGTTCTAATGAAGTACTTTCGTTTTGATCTATTTTTAGGAGTTCTGGGTTTTCATATTTCTTAGCATTGGGGGGGATCGTCTCTTACTAGGTGGCTATTAAGTGAAGCGCCTCCGAAGAGACCACCAGTCTCTTCGGAGGCATGAGTTCAAATCCCACCGCTGGTATACGATTATGACGTCATTGATCAATCTTTAATATGAAATATGAAGTTTTCGTAAAAAAGCTGATTCTATTTTAAACATAATATTTTTTAATTACAAAAGACTTTTAACCCAATTAATTTCCTTTAAAATGAGCCATTGAACAACTCTCTAGGATGTTCCGGTGCCACGCTATCTGTGGAATTACTAACCTTAACTATAATTAAGCGGCGTATAAAATTTAGTATAGGCAAGAGGTCGTTCTTTATTATATTATCATTTTAAGGTATTTTTCTAGCTTGAATTAAAATATTCGAACTATTGCTCGGATATCATGGATATTTTTGCAGTTTACACAAGCTGCAAAGAACGCACAGGCTGATCTTTGTAAATTGAGAAATATTTTACGAATGTTTTACCGGGATTACGAAAAATATTCAAAATTAAAGATTAAAATTATCTCTGAAAGAATGGATTTTGTTGAAAAGTCAGCTAGAGATGCTTTCGCAAAACTTCATAGTAATATCCAAAAGAAATGTTGCATGTTTATGGAAAAGCTTCCAAGGTATGGACCGGCAACTGTGGAACAGTTTACAGATGTAATGGGAAATCTTATACATCACTGTGAATATATGGAGGCATAATTGTCCTTTACTTAGTTTCAGCTTAAATTCGATGATCGAGCCTTTATGTAATACTAACTACATCCAGTGACTATGACGTCATTGATCAATATTGTATCTAAAAAATAAAGTTTTTCGTAAAAAATAATTAATTAAAAAAAAATAAGTACAAATAGCACTAGATCTAGAGATTTCCTTTAAAATGAGCTATTGAACAAGACTCTACGATGTTCCAGTGCCAAGCTATCTCTGGAAACAAAAAAATATCCCGTTTGTGGAGAATAACGTGGTTAAAGTCAATTTTCTTGATTTTCAAGCCAATATATTTTCTTTGTTATTCAAGTCAAAGGGCGGTAAATTTCCTTTATACGGGTTTCGGATAAGGCGGTTCTAATGGTGTACTTTTTGTTTTGATCTGACTCCTTTTTTAGGAGCTAAGGGTTTTTATATTTCTTAACATTGGACGTGATCGTCTCTTACTAGGTTGCTAGCTACCGCTGCAACCTGGATTATTATTATTATTAATTCTATGAATACTTACTTCTATTTATAACTGTTGTAGCAGAGTGGATTGATGCTCTGCTTGCCAATACGGAGAACCAGGGTTCAATCCCCGCTGCAGCAAGGCTGGGTGACAAGCTTGCATATTTATATCTCAATCATGGGTTCTGGACCACAGTTTGTTGCCGTGAACATTGTGACGGCGTTGTTATTCTAATTGTACGGCATATTTGTATTCTAGTAATGGGTTCTGTACCACAGTTTGTATCCGTGAACATTGTGACGGCGTGGATCTTCTAATTGTACGGCTTATTTGCATCTTAGTAATGGGTTCTGTACCACAGTTTCTTGCCGTGAACATTTTGACGGCGTTGTTCTTCTAATTAAAAATATTGTTTTGCTTTGTTTTCACTTGTGATTCTTTATATTATACTGCTGCAACCATGATTAAAGAGAACAAGATTTTTTCAAAAATAATTCACACAGGAAAAAGTGGCTATGGCTTTTTCTTAATTGGAATCGTAAAAGACGAACTACAGGGAATCAGGCAGTGATGAAACCATACCATAGGAATCAACTTTTCAAAAAATGTTTGTGTTACATTATCTTGTCGGAAGTTAAGTGTGTGCTGCTTCATGCACATAATGTGAATTTGTGAATTTGATTAAAAGTTGAAATTCACCATCGCTGTAAAATAGACAATTTTATCCTTCTTAACAAAAAAGGATAGTTACCCTCTGACATTGCGACGGCGTTTGTTCTTCCAATCGCAATTTTTGAGGTGGACATTAATCTTGCACAAAAAAATCTTAAGTCACTTGTACGAAATTTTTTTTTACAAAATTAGCTTTGCTCAGGTCCTTGGCACTCTGCTCGCGGCAGTCTTTTATTTATGTGACTCTCGCTGTCGCTTGTCTTCTAACAACAGATCAATGTGAACTTTTCTCCAACTTTATTTCCAGAAACTATTTTTGCTTTAAATACGTGGTTACATAATGCAGAAACAGCTAGGCATACTCTGTTGTATATACCCTCTGAAATATCTAAATTACATATTGTCATAATTATTGTGGCAAATCAGCAATTACGAAAATTCAGCGTGAATTCAGCTTCTGCTTCCTTTTTGTCTTTCACAGAATCATAACTTTTATTGTCTTTGACGTTTTCTGGCAAGCGATCGAAAGAGACCGAGCTTCCCTCGGTCCCTGTTGCTCGGTATGGGACAGGCTTGTGTATTTCTTATTTTCACTTTGTATATATCTATTTGGTGACACACTTGTTCAGCTGTTTTGAACCTAAAAATATTTCGACTGTTGATGACTAAGGAATGAACCGGTTACTTTGATGGAATTTTTGTATTATGTCATGGCGTCTTCAAAGGTTCGATTTGACCTCACCGGGGCAAAAGCAATTTTTAATTCTGGCTAATCGTTTTTTTTCTGGCTAGATAATGTCAGTGTTTAAATTTTTAGAAAAAAAAGTTATAGAGGTGTTATCGAAAAAAAAAACAGCATACATATATGCACACAATTATTTAATTAGTAAAAACAATGTATAAGGTGGACGGAGGTCGAACAAATTCAAAAGTTTGACCTTATGGAATAGATAAACAAATTTCAAAAGTAAGTCTTCGGTTTTAATTCTGCGAGATAAGATTTTTATATTTGAACAATGATATGTTCGATAGTTTATACCGAAAAATTAGTTATGTATTCTATAGATGAAATGAGCATGTGATAGTGCTTTTTGAGGTTGCTTGGCGATGTGGATTTTAGCACTTTTGATTTTCCGAAGACTATCCCTAAATTTTTCTTTTTAAGTAGCAAATCGATATCGGTCCTTAGGGCTAGACATTTTGGTCCCTGTAGTCTTCATTATTAAAAAAGTACAGAATTGTGATTTTTGAAATTATATATCACTTGGGAGTCACTTGTTACCAGCATAATATGGAAATACACGTTAATTTGTATGATGTTCTTTCTGGCATCTCAATAATGTGCTTTTGTCATTTTAGTTTGCTATCTTTGGGCTTGGTGATTCGTCGTATCCGAAATTCAATGTTGTGTCGAAGCGATTATTTAGGCGTCTGATACAGCTGGGAGCTACCCCCATTCTGCCCTTGAGTCTCGGTGATGATCAACATGAACTTGGTTTGTACATACAATATTTAGAAGCTTAAAAATTTCCATTTTTAGCAAGGCTGCATCCAGGTGAAGGGAGTGGGGTTACCAGGTTTCAACCCCCGCCTCGAGTTTTTTGTCCGACTAATAAAAAGGTAAAAAAATGCGTAAAATTGTTTTTTATGTGTTTTTTTCAAGTTGTTTGTAAATCCCGTCCCTAAGCAGAAATCCTGGATACGATCTGGCTGTTAGAGGGATATTGTGCCCTAAAATTGTACAGATTGAAGCTATTTGCCCACTTTGGTTTCAGCTACGTGTAATCCGACCACCTTTTGCTATGATAGCATTGGCTCACTAAATAGCGATTTGTCTCGCTTGGATTATTTTTTTCTGGACACTTCTTATTGAAAAACTGGTTGTAGAAACTTTGGAGGGGTTTTAGTGTCTCATACATCTTGGAGCAACCCCCTATTTTGCCTTTGAGCCTTGGTGATGATCAACATGAACTTGTTTTGTGCTTACAATATTCAGAAGCTTGAAAATTGCCTTAGTACGAACTGAGGAACTTGGAGAAGATTCAAGGAATAAGGGGAACGTAGTATCGAACTGAGTTGACACTTGGGGAAGATTGGTTGCTGAGTGCTATAATTAAACAATATTTACTGTCGAAATTGATGTTTTGAGCAAGAAAGCTAAAGTAAGAGCTTGAGTTTGTGCTGAACTTTGGATAATAGTGATGCCGTAGACAACAGCAGAATTAGAAAAAATATAGTTAAAATACAGTCGAACTTGAATGCAGTCGAAGAAATTTGTCAAGAACGCAGCCAAAACATCGGAAATGCTAATATACATACAAGGAGATTTTGGCTTAAATATAAAATATCAATTAGTGTGAAACTCGTTGTTGCCACATGATAAAGCACAGTTGCATGCATGCAGCTGTGTACGTGGGGGCACGTGTGGTACGCGTGCCCACGGGGTACAAGAAGAGATTGGTGAGGGTACGCGTTGCATCGTAGTTTGGTAGAAATATACACCGGGTGAGGGATAGGCTATTGGACGTGGAACAGTGTCTCAGATTAAGATTAACAACCAGACAACAAAATTATAACCATTTGTCATCTCATTATATGTAATTTCATCCTCATTAATCCAAATAAATGCTATTTATAAAATAACTTTTATATATATTTTATTATGAATAACTTTATTTCTTTTTTATTATTACTTTTTGCATGTGCCAAAAAAAAGCAAAAATTGATATAGTTTGATTGTTCATAGGCAGTGCAGTAGCGCTGCCTAAGTAAACAGCGATGTGGGCACAATGTATTGTTTTTTTTTCACCAAGGAACTTTGTATGGAAGGAGTTGACAGAGATTTCGGAAGGGGCTCATTCGATTGGAGATCTAAAGTTTTAGTGCCCTTTTTAAGAGTAAAAAGTGAATAGAGAGCAACCAGCCCCTCCCCGCACTTTTCCTCCCATAGACATCAAAAAAAAAAATTGAGACAGCCATCGTGTTAAGCATAGTTGAAAGGTCACAAAATTATGTCTCTGGGGATGACACACGCCTCCACATCCCTTGGGGCTAGGGCCCATTGTTTACGAATAGTATTTGTTATTGGTAAAAAGGGGCATGTTTGACTTTTGTGTCCAAATAAGTCAAGGCGATACAGGTGAAGCTTTCAGGGAGTATTGAACTAAATCAAATCGCCCTATGTGCTTGCGGATGGTCAAAAGGGTTGTAATCTCAGATATGACTTGTAGCATTAAGTTGGAACTTTTAGGGAATGATGAGGGGGATGATCAATTGACCAAAAGGCAATAGGTGCACTCTACTACTACTATCACCATTACTACTACTCTTATCACAACCACTGCTACTACTGCTATTAAAACTACTAGTTCTAAGGTGATTATTACTAAGGCTGAGGATATTGAGATGAAAATCGCGGGAAATGTTGACGAGGAAGCTGAACCAAATCAAAACGCGCTAATGCATATCAGTTGTCAAAAGGGCACATCAGTAACATCTTGGGAAAGGCTTAGCGTACTGTTACTACTGTGACTAGTAATACAACTACCACTATTACTACTCCTACTACAACTGTTGTGACTCATACTACTACTAAGGCTAAGGGCATGAAGATGAAAATTTCAGGAAATAATGAGGGGAAAGTTTAACTTAATTCAAGCAAAATCTGTTCATGCAGATTGTCAAAATGGCGCATCTCAAGAGGGGACTAAGATTTTAAGTTGGAACTTTCAGGGAATGATGAGGAGGGTGATCAATTGACAAAAAGGTAATATGTGCTCACTACTACTACTACTACTACAAATGCTACTTCTATTTTGACTACTACTAAGGCTAAGGGTATTAAGATGAAAAATTCAGGGAATGCTTGGGGGGAAGTTGAACTAAATAAAAACCCTTTGCGCATACAGGTTGTCCAAAGGTCTTATCAGAAATATCTTAGGAACGGCTTAGAGTGTTATGTTGAAACTTCTATAACTTTTTAAATGATTAAAAGGCAATATGTGTATTCTACTATTGCTGCTTGTACTACTGCTACTACTGTTACTACTACTATTGCTACTGCACCTAATACTTTTACTACTACTACTACTACTGTAACTAATACTACTGCTAATGCTAAGATTATGAAGATGAAAATCTGAAGCAGTATTGAGGGGGAAGTTGAGCTACTTCAGAACACACTGTGTGCATAAAGGTTGCCAAAAGTCCGTATCAGCAATGTCTTAGGAACGTTTTGGAGTATAAAGTTGAAACTTGCAGGGTCTTTTGTGCGGGATGTTGAACTAACAAAACACAATATTTTCACGCTACTACTTCTACCATGACTACTATTGCTACTAATACTACTGCTAAAGCTGAGGGTATTAAGGTGGATATTTAGGGAATGTTGAGAGGATTTTGAATTAAATCAAAATATACTATGTGCATGCAGGTCATCAAAAGGGCGTACCAGCAATGCCCCAGGAACTGTTTAAGGTGTTAAGTTCAAACTTTCAGCGTGCGTTGAGGGGGATGTTGGCAAAAAAAAGGTGGAATGTGCATATTGTTACTAGTGCTACGACTACTACTACTACTACTACTACAACTGGTGCCACTACTGAAGCTACGGGTATTAATATGAAGCTTTTAGGTTATGTTTAGGGGGATGGCCAACTAAATCAAAATACACTATGGGCATGTAGATTGTGAAAAGGGTGTACCAGCAATATCTGAGGAACGACTCTGAGTACTAAGTTGAATCTTTCAGGGTATGTTGAGGTGGATTTTAAACTAATCAAAAGGCACTTTGTGCAATCTACCACTATTATTACTATTACTACTGCTACAACAACTACTTCTACTGAGGCTAAGGGTATTAAGGTGAAGTTTTCAGGGATTATTTAGGGGGTGTTGAACTAAATCAAAACGCACTATGTGCATTGAGATTGCGAAAAGGGTGTATGAACAATTTCTTAGGAACAGTTTAGAGTGAAAGTTGAAACTCTCAGTCCGTGTTAAGAGGGATGTTGAACTAAGTTAAAACCACTTTGTACATGCTAATACTACCATTACTACTACCACTGGTACTACTACTGCTACTACAACTACTACTGTAGCTGCTACTACTACGACTACATATAGTAGTACTACTGAAACTAAGGTTATTACGGTGAAACTTTCAGGGAATTTTGAGGAAGATCATAAACTAAATTGAAACACACTATGTCAATTCAGCTTATCAAAAAGGGTGCTATATCCCAGGAACAGTTTTCGATTACTAAGTTGAAATTTCCAGTGAATGTTGAGGGGATGTTGTAACAGCCAAAAGGTACTTTATGCATACTATTACTTCTACTGTTAAAACTATTATGAAGAATAAGTGTATTAAGGAGAAATTTTCAGGAAATGGCAAGGGGGATGCTGGACTAAATTGAAACACGCTATATGCATGCAGGTTGTCAAAAGGGCGTATCAGCATTATCTCAACCATGGCTTTGAGTATTAGGTTGAAACTTTCATGGTATGTTTGGGGTATGTTGAATTAATAAAAATAGAATAAGTGCATACTCCTACCACAATTAGTAGCAGTATTACTACTGTCACCGTTATTAGTACTGTTGTTACTACGGCTAATGGTATTAATGCGGAGCTTTCAGGGACTGTTGAGGGGGGCCTTGGGCTGAATCAAATCAAACTCTGTGCATGCAGGTTATCAAAAGGGTGTATCAGGCATATCTGAAACGGCTTCAAGTGTTAAGTTGAAACTATCAGAGCATGAGGTGGGAACGTTGAACTAAACCAAAAAGGCACAATATGAATACTATTAATGCTACTACTGCTACTGCTGCTATCACTAATACTACTTCGAATGCTCCTACTATTACTTCTGCTACCATGATTACTACTATTGCTAATGGTAAGGGTATTTGTAAAACTTTCAGGGAACGGTGTGGGTGTTGTTGAATAGAAACAAAACACACTATGTACATGTGGGTTGTCAAAGGCATGTATTAGCAATATCCCAGTAGCTCCTCAGGGTGTTAAGCTGAAACTCCCAGGGTTAACAATATTACTAATATTTTTTTTACCCCCTTAATTTTTTGACGTGAATAATAATTGAAGGCTGATTTCACTTACAGAAATTTCCGCGATTCTTCTCTGTTTATGAGTTACTTCTGCTTAGAGCTAGCAGTGGCTGTGTCCTGGCCTTTCTAAGCAAAAGTCTCTTCAGCTTAGAGTTGACAGTGGCTGTGTTCTGACCTTTATTCTAGGTCTTACTGGTACGTCTGTTCTAGATCTTGCTGGCAGTTTTCTTGCATATTTCCTTCCTGGGGCAGAAATGTCTTCTAAATTTAGAAATTCACTGGGACAGAAGGTCAAGTTTTGGAACATTTTATTATCACTTGAGAATGCGGGTAAAAAGTCTGTTAAATCACTAAAGGAGAGGGGTGGAAAAGTCTGGCAAATCTTGTATTTCAAGCTAAATAATTGGCTTGTAGAGGGGGCACCAGATGAAGCGTGGATAGATGGTAAATCGATTCAAAATGGGCCGCCATCAATTTGGCTGGTAGCAGGGTTGTCACATGAAGCGCTGACAGTTGCTGAATTGCTTATAGATGGGCTGGTATTGAATTGGCTGGTTTTCGCAGGGTAATCAGATGAAGTGTTGATAGTTGTTAAGTCGCTTAAAGATTGGCTGGCATTGAATTGGGGATGTAAAGGGTTGTCAGATGAAGCGCTAATTGGTGGTAAATCGCTTGAAAATAGGTCGGCATTTAGTTGGCTTGTAGAGGGAGTGTCATATCATTTTTGATAGTTGTTAAATCGCTTAAAGATATACTGGTATGGATCTGGCTTGTAGATGGGGGGGGGGGGGGTCAGATGAATCACATCACCCTTTCTTCAGTTATGGGGCTTAACCTGCCGGCTCATTGGTACTTGAACATCTCTCTTCCAGATCTATTTGATTAAATACCTCATCATTGGACTCATTGAGAAACGCCTATATAAGTTTATCCATTTTTTTGCTTTTAGTGTTTTTCGCCAAAGGTTTGTAAGACACTGAATTCGTGAAGGGAAGGGAAAGCATTTATAACAGAGTCTGTGAGCTCATAAACAATCTTCCTGTAGGTCTAGGAAATTCGTAAGTCCTGAACAAGCTTTATATAAGAGGTATTTTTGGAACATTCCAAGGGTGATGGATGACAATACATTCTGTCACTTACATATGAAACCTCGGCCTCTCTTAGGGGCTACTAAAAACAACAGTAAAGCATTATAGGAGTTCTGTGATGTCTTGTGGCGTTCACATTTCTTGTTTTAGATACAATAATGGCAAACGGAGTATATTTACCTTCGGGTATTCTTTCCCATATAGGACCCCTAGGAAATGCCTTTAAAAAAAACTCGCAACCCAAACGCTGCCTAGCGGTAATTTGTGGAACTAAAATTATTAGTGCGGAGCTACCTTACTACGTCTACTAATGTCTTAGGAACGAAATTGGGTATTAGATTTATTTTGAGGGAGAGCTAAGGTGTGGAACGAAATAAAAATGTGCTATCTAAGATATTCAAAAGGGTGTACATTATTAAAAATTCTTGAACAACTTTTGTCGACAAATAAGCCAAAATTTGGATGCTTATAGAGCGAAAATCGAAAAGATTAAAAATATTCTTTTCTTAACCAATGAAAAAGACTGTCAATTAAAACTGAACAGAGATTGATTTTAAAAACTTTTCTATAAAAGACGTTTTTGAAAGAAAAGTAAAGAGCTGCATTGAACCTAAGATGATCAAAAGTGAAGTCAAACAATTTTTTAAGTGTAAAATTACCATAAATCACCACCAATAAATGATTGAAACCCAAAACGAACAGAAATTACAATAAATAACCGATTCAAACTCAAAATGAGTAGAAAATAAGAGGAGTAGGGCTGACACACCCGTGGCTTCTAAAAAACAGAGCAGTTTGAACCTTAATAAAAGCAAAATACATTTTTTATTTTTTCTCATTACTTAACTTTAATAAATCCAAATTTATCAAGACTGTCAGGAACGAATAGCATTATATATGATCACATTCACTTGTTTGTTTTTTCAGTAATCTTGGTTATAATAGTGATTTTTTCTTTTTTTTACATTATGAGAAATAAAAACATGTAACTTGAAATAAGAATTGTTTTCACTAAAGTGTAAATTATTTTCTAGTCTTTAGAAGCCAGGAGGGGCGTCAGCCCTACTTTTCTTAGTTTCTGTTCTTTTGAGTTTGAAGCAGTTATTTTTTGTAGTTTTTGTTTGTCTTGGGTTTCATTTATTTATTGACTACGATTTATGGTAGTTTTACGCTTTCAAAATTATTTGACTTCATTTCTGCTCATCTTTGATTTCAGATAGCTCTTTACCTTTCTGGATTTTTTTTTGTGAATTTTTTTTTTTAACTAATCCTAAAATACACCCGTTTTTTTGCTAAGGTTACTCAACGTTGCGGAAATTACTGAAAGGTGTTACACATGAGTCAAAAGTTTGGGAAACATTTACTTTAAGCCTCGCTTCATGCAAGTGGCAGAATGAACCTTCGGCCCTTGAAAATTGCGTCTCAATTGTCAATGGACAAGTAGACACGTACCTGTTTCCTTATAGGAAACAGGGTACGTACACGAAAAAGGGTAAGAAAAAGGGTACGTACACGGGTGCGTAAACGTACGTGTCTGGGTACGTACACGTACCCAGACACGTACCCAGACACGTACCCAACCTTGCAAGTAGAAACGTACTCATTTGGAAGTGATTTGAGTACAAATGTTTCTGTACTAATTTTTCCTTTACAATCTAGAGTTTAAAACTGTCACCGCATAAAGATATATTGCTTGGAACTATTATTTTGAAAGTTTGCATAATCATATTCTTAGACGGTAGCGGGGAACATTTCACAAATTTCTTGTATCAAAGCTAAGTTCTTGCAGTAAAAATAAATTTCGCCAAGCGAAACTGGTCGAGCGACGTCGTTAATGCAGGTTGCTTTGTCTCAAAGTTTGGCAATTACAAAATGGTAATTAATGTAAGTCTTGTTTGGTAATTACAATAAAAATAAACTCCTTGATTGCCTATTGAAAAAGAATTTGCTTTTATTTTTTGCACATCTATTACTAATTTCATACACAATTTTATCGACTGGAGAAACAGATTTTTTTCTAATAATATGAATCTAATAATATGACTTTTTCCCCATATGAAGCAATTTTTTAATCAAGCCACGTTAAATGGGGCGTCGAAATTGAATAAAACTCCTGTCCGATCCTAGCTTAGCACTATATTTCTCCAACAAAAATAATGTTTTTCAGTAATTTAATTTTTATTTTTTTAGGACCCGACGCAGCTTTTGACCCCTGGGCTGAAGAACTAAAACTAAAACTTTTACAGCTATTCCCAGTGCCTCTTGATTGGAAACCACGTGATCCTAACATACCTCCTCCAAGTCGCTATGAAGTTGTCAGCAAAAACGGCCCCTACTTCATCCTGCCATCAGGGAATCAAATTAATAGATTCAGCGCAACTATTTCTAGCAATGAAAAAGTCACCTCTAAAACGCATTTCCAAGATGTGCGTTTAGTGAGCTTCGATTTTGATAGTGAATCATTCTGTTACCTTCCGGGTGATGTTTTAATGGTCCAACCTAAGAATCTAAATGAAAATGTTAAAATGTTCTTCGAATTGTTTCCTCATCTTCTTCCTGATGAAGAATTACTACTGAAAGTTGAACCCGAAGTTGATTACCCTAGTCCGTTAACTTTACCTCAGCCCTTTACTTTAAAAAAGGCGGTTGAAACTTATTTTGATATACAAAGTAAACCAAAACGGTACTTTTTTGAGCTTTTGAGCTACTTTAGCCAAGATGACCTTGAAAAAGAAAAGCTCCTGGAATTTTCGAAAGCAGAGGGACAACAAGATCTGTACAGTTATGTGAATAGACCCAGAAGAAATATTTTAGAAGTGCTTTATGATTTCAGACATACAACGCCGTATATACCAGTTAACTATTTATTTGAGCTTATTCCTGAGATGAAAGCCAGGGCTTTCTCAATTGCTTCAAGTCAAGATGTAAGTACTAATGCACAAATAAATGTGATGTCTGGTGAGAACTTAAATTTACGTTATCAAGCATCATGGCCCGTAAAAAAGCAAATGTATTAAGGGGAGAAGATCGATATGTTGCTCTTAGAGTGAGTGCCGCTATTGGAAGGAGGGAGACACATAATGCCCTAGACAGCCCCCCCCCCGTCCCCTTTAGTTTGTAATTATTTTTTGGTATGCTCATTGAGAAATGATTTTTTGGTATTTTTCTTGAAGTGGTTGAAAAAAAAACGGAAAAAATGACCACTTTCCGCTTTTGATAAAATTTTTTTCCCCCCCCCCCCCTACATTTTTGTGAATTGATGCCAGAATGGCTGTTATTTGGGAAAAAGCGGCTTTTTAGCCTGAATATATTGCCTTCCATCAATTTAATTAATTACCGATTTAATCAATTTAATCAGTTACCGATTTAATCAATTTAATTAATTACAGTTTTTTGGGAGGAGGGTTGAGGGGGCCTGTTAACTCATTTGAGTTAGAGTGTTTGATATTTATAAATAAAACAATACTGCTAAGAAAGTTTAATAGTTTCTATCAACACGAATCTAGATGAGTAATTAAAAAGCATATCAAGTAACACGGAACGAACCTGTCAATAGCAATTTTTTTAGGCTAATTTTAAATCTGCTTATGAAGTACAAAGCCACTTTTGCTATATGTTTAAATATGAAGCTTAATTTATGAATTTTATTTTAATTTGTTTAATTATGAAGCACAAAGCTACCTGTAAGAAGCCTTTTAGCTAAAGCAAGTTGGAGTATCTTTTGGAAAAGAGGAAAACAATGTCAACTTCGCATAATGGTGAAAGTCATACTATTAAATTTAACACATCTGAGAACCCTAGAAGACTGGTGGTTTTAGCCATGTATCTGTGAACATTCGCTCTTTTTTTTTACCAGGAGTGATCATATCGAACCAGTGGGTGTAGAGTTAAAGAAGGGTCTCATTCGAATGGATATTTGATGTTCATCTTTGCTTTC
The DNA here is from genome assembly GCF_049724085.1 of Artemia sp. Qi Xiang Cuo. Classification (NCBI taxonomy): domain Eukaryota; kingdom Metazoa; phylum Arthropoda; class Branchiopoda; order Anostraca; family Artemiidae; genus Artemia; species Artemia sp. Qi Xiang Cuo. The sequence continues at coordinate 17,840,664 of NC_142797.1, read as the reverse complement.
TTAGTAAAAAAAAAAAAGATATTGAACGACATGGAAGTGCTACACTTGACCAAAAACAATCATTTTCACCGAACAAGGTCAAAGTCCTATAAATCGGAAATTCTAAGTTATCCAATCAGTTCTATACTATTCACCCCCCCCCCAAAAAAAAATAATTATCCAACTCGTAAAAACGTAAAAAAAATGGATATAAACGAATTTTCGACGTTTTTTTTAATTCTTTATTTTTGTAACCCCCCCCCCCCAACAAAAATCCTGCATATGGCCTTGTTTCCTAATGTGATGGGACCTACTGCTGCGTGGTGGCGTATTTGTCACTAAAGATATATGCAGACCCTACAGAATAAACGATTGTTATAAACAGGAGTTTGTAAGCTCCATTCCAAAGAGTTGATTCATTTAAGAATTCTATAACTTATGTACATTTCCTCATAGTTGTATCCCCACTATTAAGGGAGGGGGTATTGGGCCTTTCTCTAGCTGAAGGGGCTCAGAAACTCCGTTTTAAGACCTAAATTTTAAATTTTGACGTGGAAAGCTTTTCTTGCCAATATAGAGGAGTGGAAAGGGGGGGGGGGGGCTGACAAATTTTAATCATTAAATGTATTGCAAGCTAACGGCTATTAGGTGATTTTTTTTTTCAAAATGGAGCTGAAAAAATGTATTAAAACTTAAAACGAAATTAATTATCCTGAATACGAGACAGGGCTGACACCCCTCAACCTCCCCTCTCCCCTCACTCTGTATGCTGAGGTTTTACTTTTGATCACAATGCTTTGATAACGAGGGGACTAATCTAGCTGGATATGTTTTAAACCAGAGATCGCTAAACCGTCGATTGCCAGCTATTGGTAACTCGCGACAGTGTCGTTGTTAAGAGTGTAAACAATAACGTTTTCTGTTCAAAGTTTTGAAACAAAATCGACAATAAAAATCATTTGTAATCTCTAACTGACACTAACTGTTCATTCTAAATTGCTTTCATGAAAGCATGGGTTGAGCTTTACTTTGGACTCACAGAGAAGCGAAATCCGTTCATTGCCTCTGTTTAATTGCAAATGTTGACGATTTTACTTGATTTGTCAAGCAATTTATCAAGATGAAAAATTTAACTTATATCGAGCGATTTTTCCAGTTATTTTTTAAACAGAAAAGTAACAGCCATGGAAGAGTCAATTAGTGCTGAAAATGGTTTGACTGAGAAGCTGATTACACCTGTCCTGTTCAACGAAATTATTTAGAATAAAAGGGACACAAAAAATGCCGTTTCGGTCCTGAAAACATGGGAGTAAAACATTATCCTGATTCATCGACGAAAAGTTGTTCATCGACGACTCTGCCAGTATTTGACATATCATGGTATCCTTAGTGATACTCAGTTTGGCTTCCGAAAAAGTAATTCTCTAGAACAGGTTAAAGGAATGAGGTATCTAGGTTTTTACCTAGACTGCAATATGTCCTGGAAATGTCACAGGGATCTTGTGGCATCAAAAATTGCAAGATGTCTTGGAATTATACGTCGACTGAAGCACTTCGTACCAGGTCGGGTGATGTTGCTTCTTTATCATAGGATATTAGCCCATACATATCGTACGGCTGTGTGTTATGGGCTAGCAATTTTTTTGGTAATATTAAGCGTGTACAGGTATTACAGAATAAGGCAGTCCGTTTGATAGGGGGCTACGTTAAAGAAGCTAATAATACAGTAGCTTGTTTTATAAAATTAAAGTTGATGGATGTGGGACAAGTTCGTGACTACCAGGCTGTGGTTTTTACTTATCAGTGTTTTCATGAAGTGTGTCCTTTTCGACAAAATAGTGATTTGCATGATTATTATACAAGGAATGCGAATAATCTGGTAACAGAGTATAGAAGTGGAAGTCGTACTGAATTTGAAATGAAACATCTGGGCCAGGGGATATGGAATCCCCTCCCAGATAGTGTTAAGGTGGCTGAACACCAGCATTTGTTTAAAAAAAAGTAAAGAATTTCTTGTTAGGGGGGTGAGGAGCCATGATTAAGAGACTGAAGATTTATGTTTATATTTATTTTCTTTTCTTATTGTCTTCTTCTTCTTTTTTCTTTTTTCTTCTGTTTTTTTGTCAATGTTCATCAGTATGTGTGAAAATGGAAGTTTAAAATTTACTTAGAAATTTAAAAGTTATTTTTTAAGTGTGTTGAATTAGTTTGTGGTTACCGCCCAGTGCCAGTGCATTTATGTCTTCCCATGGGCGGCTACCTATGGATCATGTTTAACTAGTTCGTTTTTGTAATAGATTAAACTAATCTAATAATCTAATTCATTTTACCACGCTCTTTCAATTTGAATATTTTCGCCAGTAAATGTTGGGTGACTTGATATTCCTGTGTAAACAAAATTGCAACTAAAATCGTTCATTGATGCGATTGATGAAGGAAAGGGAGCACTTGCCCCAGGTGCAGAATTCTAGGAACGCAAAATTTAAATGAATAGTCTAACATTTACAATTATTTTCTAATTTTTGAAGTATCAGTTTTATCACAATAAAGTAGAGGGTGCTGTTGGTAGTAAGTATAAGCAAATTGAATCCAAATTTTTCATTTGTCCCATATATTTTCTCATATAAAGTAAAAAAAAGTCAGATTTAAATAAATGAAAAATTTTTCTGAATAAATAAAAATTTTGGTAAGAAATGAAAACTTTGTTAAAGTTTCGCCTGAATTTTTTGGGAGACAAGGGGGGGGGGGCTAATCAAGATTTTTCCCTGGGTGCAAAAGAGACCAGAACTGTTTTCCCTACTATATAGAATAAAGATGAACTAGCTTAATTTTGAGGTTGAGCCCCCATGTCTCTGCCTCCTCCTTCTCTCTCTCTCCTTCTCTTTCTCTTTATTTCTCTCTCTCCGTCTTTATCTCTCTCTATATCTCTTTCTTTCTTTAGATTCCAGTCTGTTCGAAGATCTTACATAGTATTAAGTTATATTGAATATTACTGCTACTGCTAACAACTCACCGCAGCTCCAAGCCGCCTGAGGCCAACACAGCTACATACGCTCCTCCTTCATCCCAATCTATTCAAAGCCTCTCTCTTTACAACCTCCCAGAAAGTTCCAATTTCTCTCAAAGCTTTATTTATGACATCCCCCGCCCCAACTATAAACGACCTGCTTTACGTTTAGCCCTAGACAGTGGGCCGAAAAGGACAATCTTTGGCAATATATCATCCTTCATCCGCAGGACGTGCCCTAGCCATCTCAACATTTCTCTCATTATAGACCTAGAAAGGGGGATTGAAGCACACTTTTCGTACAGCCTGTAGTTTGTAATACGGTAAGTTATCCGGGTACCCAAGAAATCCTTAGCCAATTTCTCTGGAAAACAGCTAACAAATCTTCCCCCGTTTTTCAGAGCGCCCACGCTTCCATCACTGTAGCTTCCATTGTTCTAATCTTGATTCACAGATTTATCTTTCTATTCTTCCACACTTGTTTGAACTATGAAGAAACACCCTGAGCCTTGGCTATTCTATTTTTAACATCTTACTTGCTTGTTTGTACTAATTCCTTTTACCACTATTTACTTATCATTTTATTACTATGATATTACTATTATAGTTACTTAGCTATTCTAGGTCTACTTACTATTTTAGTTTGGCTGCTACCTATTTTAGGTTTGCTCTTCCGGTGCTCAGCTTCTAGTGGCAGTTGTTAACTATAAAACTAGATTATCTTCACCACGTCTTGGCCTCTGTTCAAATTTTCTTGCCAGAGTTAGAAATGGTGACAAAGTCGATGTTTGGCTCAAAGGTGGGACTGTCACTTTTCCACCTGATGATAAACCCGAAATTCCAGTGGTTATGATTGGACCCGGGACTGGTTGTGCCCCATTCAGAGCATATATACAGCATACGGTATCCAGGTAATCCCATTAGTAATGTAGTCTTGATCTGGAGTACCCATAATAATTGAAATTACTGTTCCCTTCCCCTGTCTTAGCTTGTTCCTTGATTGGTTAAAGTAACCTTTAAAATAATACGTATTATTCTCTCTTTTTTTAAGACAGCGAAATAAAAAAGTAATTAATTACAAATATACCGATTTTGCCTTATTCTGTGTTATTTGTCTCTATTTTTTATATTCTTCTACTGTTTCTGATTTGTCTGATATTTCATTTGATGAAAAGGCTGTGTAGTCAGATACCGCTGTAAAAAATTCACAAAATTCAAACTGCGTGTATATAATACTAAGAGCACATCTTTTTGAATGAAACGAGATTTTGATTTTTCTCTCTTTCGTTGCATTCCTGGCAATAGGGTCATGTGGGGAAATATAGTAGTGATTTGTGTTTATTTTTGTTCAAATTTTTGTTATTGAATAGATCAACTATGAGTCAAATTTTTTCAAAAAATGATTAGAAAAGTGGTACAGATGCCTCTAGTTGTTCTCTATCCTCTGAACATATTTGCAGAGACGTATCTACTTAATAGATCGACAGAGACGCATCGGCAGAGACGTATCGACAGAATAGATGGAAAATATATATAGTTTGGGCTATATATTTGCACATTAGGGGTGGGAGTGTTGGTAAAGTATTTGGACAGTGTGAAGCTAGAAAACAATTCTTACATCATAATATGCAGAATAATTATACCTAACACATTAGTCATGCAGACACGCTCTGCTTTATCCCCCCCCCCCCTAATGTGCAAATATATAGCCCAAATTTTTCTCTAAAGTATTATATTTTTATCATACTCAGGTATATTTCATTAGGATTGAAGGTCAGAGAAACATATTAGAAGAATATTAGGTAGGGGCTATATCATACAAGTACCAACATATTATTATTATTTTCATTTATTATACCATGCTTAATGAAATTATTCCATTATTATTATACCATGCTTAATGAAAAATCTATGAGTAAATCCGACTCAAAGATAGCCCAATTCACTGTTACATCCTATATGTCAAGATGAAGCCACATTCTCAGCTAAAAATATTCTATTTATAAATTGTGTAATTGTATATTTACATATGTAATTTATATATAAACAATATAATTTGTTATAGTTTTTCGATTATTAAATTCTTTTATTTTTAAAGTCTTGAATTATGAAGTTGTTAAAGAACAAAGTCATTTTGCAAAAAGCTAAAAAATTTAGCAAAAATAAAATTTTGCAGCCAAGTAGAAGTCGTGTGTAAAAGAAGAATGGTTTTGCTGACTCGGAAAGTTGTCGTGTTATATGATGGGAATTTCAGGACTACATATACACCCTGATTTTGGGTCAGGGCAGGTATTTGCTTTCTCCTACCTTCACCCCTTCTTCCTTCCGAACATTGGCTTCTCTTGAACTTTTATATCTCTTTTGACAAGCAATTGAGACTATGATTAACAACCCAAATAAGCTCTGGGAAGATGTTATGGAACTCCTACTTCCATCCCTTTCTTATTTGCAAGACCGGGGAATCTTGTGGAAGCAGCTCTACCTGTATCCACTTTGACTTTGTTTTTCATTTTATATTTGGTTTAGAGTGCCCTTCTCTTGATATATTGATATATGTACCTGGTTTATACTTGATATGTACATAATATGAATATGATATATGATATACAGGGCCATACCCAGAGGGGGGGTTTAGGGTGGTTGGAACCCCCCCCCCCGAAATGTTTGTTTGACTCGTAAAAATGTAACAAAAATGGATATAAAGAAATTTTGTATGCTTTTTTTGTGTGTACCCCCCCCCCCCCAAAAAAAAATAAAAAATCTTTGAGTAAAACCCCCTCCGAAAACAAATCCTCTGTACGTCCATGATGATATATGTACCTGATATGCACTTGATATATGGCCAGGTCCCAGGTTTTGAGCCAGATTTCAAACCCAACTTGAATTTTCTGTAAAGCTACAAACTTTTTGGCTAAGTATTAGTTTTGTGTTTCATAAATTTGTTTGTATCTATTACCTGCGTAGATGCGGAAGAGATACGGACATTCCATAATTGATAAAAATGACCTTAAAGTTAATATTTTGGGTTTTTACACTCCCTTACCCTACCACGACAATTCAATTTTAAACCTTTAATGTAAAGTGTGGTTGAGAAAGGTGGCAAACTAGTGGTGAGGTGGAAAACTAGGTGGCAAGCAGTATTTTCTTGTATCATTATTTTTGCTGATCATTTTTTGATCATCTTGTACCATGGTACCCGATCATTTTTTTTTTTTTGCATGTATTGGTCTTTATTGGGTAAAAATAAATTTTTCTTTCAGAAACATTAATCGAAGACTGATTATGTTCTTTGGATGCCGATCTAAGCATCATGATTTCTTCTTTGAAGAAGAATGGCAACCCTTAGTGGATTCTGGAAAATTAGAGCTTTTTACTGCTTTCTCACGTGATCAAGATGATAAAGTGTGAGTAAACTCTGTTCTCTTTGCTTCAGTGGTGTCAATTGGAGGGGGGCATATCCAACCCTGGACATAAAAGAAAAATACATTTTTTGGTAGTTTCATTAAAAAGTATTATTTTCTTGTACTGTCATTGTTCAAATTGAACAAAATTGCCCCCCTCCCCATGGATAACGCGAACAATTTTTGCAGGGAGTTATCATCCCTGCTTTGATTTAGAACCATTAAAAAAATTTTTTTAGTCCTTGGCTAAAATAGGACTAGATTTATCCTCCAGCGTCACTGTGCCAAACTAGACCAACTAGTTGATCATAGAATTTTCAGAATCATTTAATCTGGATGTTATATAATTATGGAAGATAGAACTTAAACGGGTATTCATGCATTGACATTTATTGACAATTTCCAATATATATATATATATATGTATATATATATATATATATATATATATATATATATATATATATATATATATATATATATATATATATATATATATATATATATATATATATATATATATATATATATATATATATATATATATAAATAACGACACTATCTACTATATATTCCTCAAAATTTTCAAAAATGTTTCTAATTTCTAACTAACTGATATTATCTCATCAATAGAACGATCTTAGCTCATCATATGATAGTCTGGAATAATTTGGAAAGCAGCTAAGGGAACTGTACCACTTGCATTGCTTATGCCTTATACTACAACCATATTTAACGCTCGGAACTGGAACTGGGCCTGGGCTGAGACAGGATAGGATTTCCATTATTAGCTTGACCGATTAGGCCTTTGGATCCAACTTTCCCACCCGATCCAAAATTTCTCGATATTTGGGCTTTTCCTATCATATGCTATATTTTTTTAATAATTTGACTATTATATGTTTTCAACTGAAGTCTTGTCTGTAGAATTTCACTCCCCCTCCCTTCTTCAAAAAACTTTCTGCGTTTATAATTGATCCAGAAAATTCGTTTATAAAATACCCCCCCCCCCCCCGCGTATTAATACTATTTGTATTGTTAAGCATACAATTATTTAAAAAAATCCCCTCGCGGACAATTCTTCCCCGAGAAAATTGCCCCCAGCAGAAAAATCCCCCTCCGTGAAAACCCCACCCCTGCTGAAAACTCCCCTTCCGTAGAAAATTACACCAGCTGAAGATTCTATTCCCCAGAAAGTTCCCTCAATGAAAAATCTCCTTCTTCCCCCCAGTATATTAACGTATTTTTGAATTTAAAAGTATTTCAGAAAATTACCCTGAAAATATCCCTCCACGAATGATTCTCTCTGGAAAGTCCTCCCCTGTGGAAAAGTCCTCTTCTGTAGAAAATCCCTCCCTCCTATAGGTAGTTCCCCCGAAAGATTCCTCTAGAACATCTCGATTTTAGGGGCTTTTCCTATCATATGCTATATTTTACTTAATACTACATTTTACTTTTTCAATTAAATTTTGTCTCCCTAAAATGTCACCCCCCTTCAAAAAAAATTCATTCGTTTATATCTGTTCGAGCATGTACAGAGGGCCGTAAGCCCCTCCCTAAATCTAAAAAATACTATAATTTCTATTAATATTCATATAACTAGTGTCCATGTCAGGTATTGCTGTAATCTCAAAAGAAAGGAAATTGAAGGAAAATTTCCTCACTCCCTTCGGAAAACTTGTTCACGGAAAGTTTTCTCTGGAAGGTTCTTTCCCGCTAGAAATCGCCTTCACGAGAAATCTCCTCGCATATTGACATATTTTTAAATTTAAAAACATTTGAGAATTAGGTTAGGATTGAACTTCCGTTTTACTATCTCAATGCCATCTATTCCAAGTATTTGTGCTCAGGTGTCTCGAATTTCAATCAGTGCAAAAAGTATTTGAAAGATTCGTAGGGCCTTGGGGCGGGGGGATTTTTTCCCTAAAAACTTTGCCCACTCCCCTCCTTCCATTTCAAATTTATGGCCTCTAAAACGAATTTGTGCAACGTTACCAATGCATATAACAGTTAAAATACATATTCAATGTTTCAAGCACATAATCAAGCAGCAATTTTGAGAAAACATGATAAAACAATATGTCTTCATGTCCAAAATATGAACTGAGAAGGGATAGAACACGATTTTTCTTTTTGTGGTTCGTGATTTGAGACTAAAGAGCTTCCAGGTTCTAATACATTTCTATTGAACAATTAAAAAAAAGTTGTGTCAAATAGAATTAGGCCTTATCATGCACTTTGAAGCATGTCGAACACGTTTTGACTCCTTACTCGCACAGATTATTTCCCATCTAGGGGGCCTGAGCCCTCTCCTGAAATATCTATTACGTAAAATACTATACTTTTTAAAATAATTATGCACTTTTAAAATCTCTCCCCAGTGCCCAAAACCCCTCCTTGCTTCTTGCATTGCTCTTTGTAAACCCCTCCTTGCTCCTTGCATACCTTCCTAGAGGAATTTAGGTAATAGATAACTGATTAGTTGTATGCTAAAGGAAACTGATTTTTAAGGTTATTGATTGACCTTCTTTTTTTAAACTGCTTGTCATTGCAAAAACCTGTGATTTCAATTTTAGCCCACCCTAAATTTGAAATCAACTAAATTTGGAGAAACTAAATTTGCATTAGGTATTGTCACTTGTCAACTTATTGCTTTGGTTTTTCACACCTCCAATGATTTTTTTTCGATTTGGGTTTTAATGTTTCTTATATTCTAGTTAATATCAGTGGAATTAATTCCTTCTTGTGAGCTTTACACTACGATAATGAGGTTCTGTTCTAAGAAACATAATAATAAAATTCTTACTTCAATTCGTTTTAAGATATTTATATTTGTTAAGTTTTCAGGATCATTCCCCATATCTCCCCTCCCCATTTATGCCAATATAGCCCAAGTTTCGGGCTATATTCATAATATGTTTGAATATAGCCCATATTTGGCTATAATCAAAATTTCAGTAATTTTCTTTTTTTCAAATTTGCACTAAGAACTATATATATTTTCTGGTATTTCCATTGAGAAAAATCGAAAAAACAACAAAATTGCCCCGCCCCCTTGATTTTGAAAGTCCATTTTTGTTGTATTTTTATTTTCATCAATTGGTGTCCCTGGTCAAAGACTTTGTAATCAAAGTTTATTAATTTATTTTGGAAGTTCATTAATTACTTTTTCAGAAATCAAATTTTGCTATTACTATGTTGACTTTTACATAACGCAACATAAACTTACATAGCGTAAAATTCTACTTTGGATCTAATTGGCACTGGATTCGTTACGGATAAAATTTTCTCCGTAAAATTGCATGGCATATTAACAATTCTTAAGTTATGCTTATGTCAAAGGCTCTATGGCGTATTCTGAGAGCATCCTTAATTTAATTCGTCACAGCAGAGCACTGATTTAAAAGTTAAATTTTGTTTTAGGTATGTTCAGCATAAAATTTGTGACCAGTCTAGCGTTTTACTCCCACTGATTTTAGAACAAAATGCTCATATTTACGTCGCTGGAAGTTCGAAGCAAATGCCCCAGGATGTCAAAGATGCTCTAAAAGACGTATTATCAACAGAAATGACTAAAGAAGAGGCTGAAATTTACTTCAAAAGGCTCGAAGACCAAAAACGAGTGCAATTTGAGACATGGTCCTAAATTGTGTATTTATTTTCTTAAAGGGGGAACTAAAGAGTATGGGTAACTTTGGAGTGGAAACCGGCATTATTTACAAAAAAACTATCAACGTCATCTAGCGTTTGGTGACACTTGGCATTTGTTCAAGCTTTGAATTTTTTTTTTTGCCAGTAACTGAGATCAGACTCCCACACTCTAAGTTACCCATACTCTTTGAGGAGGACATAAGATCCTTAAGGGCTAAAGTTATTTTGTTAGAGGGTAAATGTGTTTCTTGTGAGGCTGTTTTTCATTGATTTTATCGTTGCACTATATTGTAGTCCTAGCTATAAGAGCCGTCCTTTTCGAATGGTTGGCGCGCTAGACTTGAAATCCTTTGTCTGTGAGGACAGTGGTTCGAGTCCTGAAGTCGCTGGTTATTTGGTTCGGAACGGGGGTCAGTGGCGTGACTCTGAAAGCTCAGCTAGACTCGAACCAGCTCTAAATGGGTATCGGGAGAAATCTGGGGAAGGTAAACAGGAAGGGTGCACGAAAGAACAGGATGGCTGGCCTCCAACTATCTATGAACGGTGATCAGCACTACTAGTAAGGGCTGTAAAGGCCAGTGCCATATTCTTTACCTTTTCACTTTTACTATATAGAAGCGGAAAGAAAAATTGAATTTATAGAAAAAATTGATTTGGAAAGCTAATATTTGGAAAGCTAATTGATTTGGAAAGCTAAAACCAATTTGCTCTAAACAAGATCGACTAATATCATGTCCTCGAATGTTTTGCTAGATTTACCATACAGATAATAAAACTGCTTTTCCAAGCTTCCCTGTTTGGTAATTTCACAAAAACGTGCCTTAGGTACTTACTCTGATTTGTCAATCAGAAAGTTGAGGTTGAACGTTGAACATAACTTAAGTCAATAAAAAACACAAAAGGCTCACATTATTGGCGCTGTAGCCGTGCATAATTTGGATTCTATCTACGAGTATATCTATAATATGACCCGGACCCAAACCGGAGGTTTATTGCTTGAAATATCGCCACCCTAGATCCCTTGTAAATTGTGTAATATAGTCCCTTACTCCTTTCAATCGGTCATTGGTTTAGCCATTGTCGTTTCTCATATTAGAAGATTAATAGAGGGGAGGGGGGGGGGTTTGGCAATTTCCTCCCTAGATTTTTCCCCCCTCCCCCTGTTTTTGAGAATCACCTTTTATGGTATTCTTATTCTTGAAAAAGTCAAAACTACAAAATTGCCCCCCCCCCCTCCCCACTAAGTTTTGAAAAATACCTTCCGCCTTCCTCATATTTTCGTGAGCTGTAGCTCCTGTTCTTAAGGGATGAGGATGTCCATGGAGCAGAATCCTGGCATGGATTTGTACTTACTGAACCCTATTAAAGAGTTACACGTATATCTGTACCCTTTAGAATCCAGTTGAGTTTTGAAGACAAAAATAAGCTAGAGCTTTTCTGATGAAGGACGAAGTCTCTGTTAATGCCATTGCTGTGTTTGTGGGACTGAAAAAGATTTTCTTCTTTTTTTTCCGTCACAATATTGACCTTATAAATAAACTGGTTTTTATCTCATATTTTATTCTTTTGAAGACAGGTGGTTCCCTAAGCAAAACTAAATTCTAGTAGTGTATCAGTTAACCCCTTATTTTCAAGTATAGTGGAATGTCGTTGGCATTGGTAACGTAGGCCTACACAAGGCACGGCGATCGCTTTCAGTGGCAAAAGTTGATTCCTAAGGTTACCTGAAAGAATATTGAAGCACCAGAGCTTCGGGAAAATTATTATTGTATCAGTGGATGGGCACGGGCCAAAACCATCAGTTTTAAACAAGTTTTGGGACAAATACGATATACCCTTGCAAAGCAATCGATACGAAAATATCATACTAGTATATTTTAATTGCGAAAAAATGCTTAAAAAAGAACTCGAACGGAGTTAGCTATGTCTATATTTAAAAATAACAGTTAGAATACCCTCAAATATAAGTACAAGACAAATGTACGTGTCCAGCACAGTTTATATAAATATCCAGTATGATCTTTCCCTATCTCACCCATTATAAAAACCCGGACCAAGGTGCGAGTGCTCCAGAGAACGTTTTTGCAGATAGAAACATAGGCGGCATCAGATCTTTTCACGGGTAGACAAGTCAGACTGTGATCTAATCGGAAACAAGTGGAAATCAGCTATTACGATTAATGCGCTTAGTTGGAAACAATCGGAAACAGATTAACCCGTTAATGCAGAAAGAAGTGGGAGGAGTTTTTTGTTCGTACCGAGAATGAAGACCAGAAATGATCTGCGATAAACTTACTGGATAATTCTATAAACTGTGGTGTCCAGTTACAATAGAAGCTCCCCTATTTTACTATAATACGTCACACATTAAAATGTCTAATGGAAAGACAACACGATCATGGCATTTTTGTTGAATTCTAAAGACAATAAGTTTTAGTTTTTTACCTATTTTAGAGGCATTGTATGGTCATTATAATGCACATTTAGTTGCTCCAGTAAATAAGTTATGAATGTAGTTTTTTTTTTCTTTATCTTTGTTCTGTATTATTTTAAGATTGTTCCTGGTTCTTGTTTTTTTTTTCGGGGGCGGGGGGGAGTGGTTATTGCAATTGAAAAACAAAACGCGTTTCGGCTTTAGCGTGTTCAATAGGGAATATAAAGTACTAATTGCAGTGTTAATAATGGACTTTGAAAATAATAAAAGAATATTTATTTATTTAGCCATGAATCAAATTTTCAAATTTAGAGCAGAAAAATAAATTTAAAGCAGAACAAAAAATAACAACTATAAACAAGTTTATTTATAAGAAATGGCACATCTTCTAAGGTGCATCTAAAAGAAAACTGTCAAATAATGGGGGAAACAATTGAGTTTTAAATTTTATTTTAGGGCAAGGGGGGCCGAAAACTTGCCCTTGTCATGCATACATGCATATACTATGAGACATCTATTGGGAGAAATCTTCACAGGTTCTTCCCATTGATGATGCAGTACTTCTAACTATAAAAAATAGTGGCATCACTATAAATGGTTTCCGTTGAACGAAAAACAAACTTGATTTATAATTAAAAGAAAAGAAGAAAAATTCCACCACTATTATCAATAATACAGCTCGCAAACGGCAAAATAATTATATCAATTAGTTTGTAGCTTCAACTATGAGAATAAAATTTTTAGTTAAGAACCCGTCTTTTGAAGGCATAGTCATGACCGATAAGCAGAAACCAAATAGTGCATAGTATGGTGACCGGATGCAAGGCCGTACCTAGGGGGGGGGGGTTGAACCCCCCACCCAAAATGTTTGTCTGACTCGTAAAAACGTAACAAATATGAATATAAACAAATTTTTTATGCGTTTTTTTGCGTAACTCCCCCTCCGAAAAAATCTTTGAGTATACCCCCCCCCCCCCCGGAAAAATCCTGGGTACGGCCTTGACCGGATGCGTCCAAAATAAAAATAAAAAATCTACAAAGAAGCAGATTTCGAAATAAATCATGTATGGTTATTGGCCTTGCGGCATTCACTGGAAGCGTCTCCGAAATCCCGAGGTTTTTAGTGGTATTCGAGGTATTCACGTTTAGCTGTCATTCTTCATGCCCCTCAGTAACTTCAAACTTCAATTAAAGCTTGGTTTTCGTGGGAAGTGTGTTTCGATTACGGATGGCCAAAATGTTATTATAATAGACCATGTTTGTTAGGAAAAATATTAATAAATGCTTTTTTGTTTGGTCACTTTCAAAATTTTATTTTTATTCAAAGAGTGAACTCTCATCCGCCTAGAATCTCCCATTGGAGTGGCTCTCACCCGCCCCCCCCCGTCTTTAGAATTTTTTTTCGTAGCATCTCGCTCTGGAAATATTCTTCTGCGGCCTCCTAAACTTTTAAATGCCCTGAGTTTAAAAAGACACCACCCATCAAATGGGTTACAAATTGAACCAGAAATGTCGGGCTACAGGCTCAAATAGATTCTCCAACAGACCTTTTATAAATTTAAACTGCACCCCCTTGTGGGCTATGAGCCCTAAGCTGAGAACCACAAGGTTTATAACCCACTGAAACATAAGTAAAATAAAGAAATTGCTGATAAATTTTTGTTTCAAATGACAAACGAATCATGTCTTCGACATGGCAGGTTTGGTGGTATGTAGGTATATACGTTTTGTTCATTCTACAGATATCCTTATTATTTACGTACTGTAAGAGAACTTTTATACATACTGGCCCTAAACTATGATGCAAAGCTAAACAACGTAAATTAGAGTCTTTAGGATAAGCAAATTTTATGTCTTCTTGGCTTGGTGCTTCTCGGCTATTCCTAACGATGACGCTGGTCTTGCTATAATCACAGATTAAATAAATCGTATCTTAAATGACGGGTGACGGATTTTTTTAAATCCAATTAGTAGGGTTAAAGTTTACTAAGATACAATGTCATGCTTAAGATAACGCCGAAGATGTACAGGGGTTCTGCCGTTATGGCGAGGGGGGGGGGTACCCACCACATAATATCAATAAGTGTACGATTTTATCCGCACTTTTTTTTTCTTTTTTTTTAGGAGATTATTCAGCCACATATTGTGATTTCCACAGATCTTTCCTCACTTAAATCCTCAAGAAAAAAACTGTTTCCGAACAGACCTTAAATTCAGGGCCGTATCCAGAGGGGGAGGGGGGTTACCGGGTTTGAAGCCCCCCCCCCCACCCGAAATTTTTGTCTGACTCGTTAAAACGTAACAAAAATGGATATAAATTTTTGAGGTTTTCTTGTTCAAACCCACCCCCCCCCCCATTCTCCGAAATTTTTTTTTTGAATAAAACCCCATCCGAAAAAAAATCCTGGGTACGATCTTCCTTAAATTCGATCTTCTGTAAAATTACGTATCTGCAAGCTAGGATCTTTTGTTTTCACGCGACGGTATTAACTGTATTTTAGTATAGTTAAATATAGATTAATACAATTGAGATGATCGCATATACCATGTTACTATGCTTCGGTTCAAATTTATAACCCAGTATTTGTACTTGGCACCTACAGCATTACACCAGAGTCGGGAATAAACAATTTTTTTTTTTTAGTTCAACAAACAAAAAAGTGGCGGCCGCAGCAGCTCAAAAGTCATTATGACATTTCTTTTATATTCAGAATACTCCTGAATCCCAAGATTGAGCATCGTTTAAGGATTGGGGCACTTAATTCCCAAGTAACTTATTTCGCAGTACCAATTTGACAAGCACAGTACTTAACCCAAAGTAAAAAGTGACGGCTCCGATAATTCAAATATAATTCAATGTTATGATTCATACTAAACCAGCCCCCTCCACACTCTCAGAAATTGAGCATCCTGGAAGGATGAAACATTGGAGCCGTTTTGTTGTATCCATTTTGCAAGCGTAACATATTAGCCCAAAAAATAAATAAAAAAATGGCGGCAACAGTAATCCAAATAACTCATGTGACATTTTATAGATCATGCTTATCCATCATCACTAACTTCTCCATACTTAGAACTCGATACAGGAATCTAATTTAAGCGCATATAATATACAATAGTAAGACAAATCGTAATCGTAGGGCTTCGGCAAGACGCAACCACTTTATCGACAAATGAAGGATAACTGTCCAATGAACATTTCCTTTCAATGAATTCGGATAAAATTTTCAAGATGTTTAGGTACAATATTCTCGTATTGAAGACTGCTCCGCGACACAATCCGTGCAGCTAAACACTTGAGAGATTCATGGTTGAAAATAAACGAGTGAGGGGTGTGCGGAGAGGAGTGTATAAGGTCTAAGGGTCGTTCTTCCATTAAATTTTTCTGATCAATGTGAGCTCCGGCATTCAACAACATTTGAAGAATCTGAAAAATAAGATAAAAATAGAACATGTAAATATAGCTATATAAGTAGAAAAAGTTGTAAACATTGCATTGGGATTCCAAAGAACGTGCTATTGGAATCACATTGTCATCACCAAATATGAATAGCACGGGGAATTGAGTTTGAATACAGTTTCAATATATGGTTTTCATCCACGGGAGTTATTTTCATGAGGAGACGGGAGTCTCCTCCCCTCAACTATTTGTGAACTATTTGCTAAATAGTTCACAAAAGTGCTGAGAAAATTCTTAATTTATAACCAAAGGCGAACTAAATCAAAACGTTCTATGAAATATTTTTATAGCATTGACAATCATCTGATAAATATAGATTGATAATGACAAATAATGACAGAGACAAATAGATTGACAATAACAAACATAGAATGGTAATCTAATTGACAGTTAACATCAATTATCTTCAAGAGGAAAAAACGTAAATTTATCTTTTAATTTTCTACAAAGACAGAAAGTTATGCTAAAAAGAATACTCAGATCACTATATATAATTGGCAATGTTGCTAACACTTATCAGCAAATAGCTATTATGAAAACTATTACGCGACGGTGAGATGCGATAGAACTGCTAAAGCTTCCCCGAAAAATGGATACTTTTACGAGCAGATCAGTCAGTTGGTTTTTGGATGATATCAACAAAGCTTGTGGTTTTTCTGTTCTTTCATCATTAAAGGTAAGCCGATATATGTCACTGTAGAAATTGCACACAGTCAGTAGGTTTCCTTAAAAAGTGGCAATTTTTATAAGTAGATCAAATAGTAGCCAAGTTTTGTCTCGCGGCTCAGGGTTCGAGTTGGAAATTTCAAGAAGTTTTTCTTTAGAGGGGAAACGTAACTTAGAAAGTTGAGGAAGGGGGCAAACTATTTTTCCTCCGACCCTCACAAAAAAGTACTGTCTCTTTGGCTAGTTGATAGAATTTTTACAAAATTGAAATAAATTCTAAATTGAATCAAAAAAATAATAATAAAAATCTAATTGGTCGCGGAAGTTTCACTGGAATACTTTATGTTGTGCCTAACGTTATTGCCTTCTTTGGAAAATCGTCGCCCAAAATGGTAACTTGAGAAATAGGTTATTTATCTTTGATTTAACAATAATTTAGTTGCCTGAATTTAACTTATCGATAATAAGACCAACAGTTTTAATCAGATCTGTACTTATATATATATGTGCTTTAGATTTCCCATTTTCCATATTTGTTTTTTTCCAGGCCTACCAAAGAAATGTCATATCTGACTGTTTCAAACTTTGATATAATGCCGCGAAACCCAGAGAGATTAAAGATTTTTTGCCCTGTTGATCATCCCTTTGAGAACAACTTAACAAACTTGTGTATGATTTATCTATTATGTATGCTATACTTCATCTGACATTAGTTTAGTTCCAGAACGTCATCTAAAGGCAAGATCTTTGAGGGGGAGTCGAGGGGTCATAGGCTTCTTTCCCATGGGAGTATTGAAAACACATAAACGTGTACAACGAACGTGTATATACACAGTCAAAATTAAGGTTTTCGCAGGGGTCAGATGATTTTTAAGGAAAGAAGCGAGTTTAATGCTGAAAGATGGGTGCTTTAGATATGACGTTTAAGTAGATTTTATACTCTTTTTCGTGAATTTTCGCGGAAAAAGCAGTGTATTCTAAACGTTTTTTAAGAATGAAGACTGGTCTCATCCCCCGGACGTAGGCATAAACATTACGTTTTCATTCGAGATCCAGCTAAATAAAAAAAAAAAATAATAATAATGAGAGGGGAGAGGAGAAAAAGAAAGACTAAAACTTAGGTTAATTAAACTTACGTTTTATATATTTTTATTGATAATTCCAAGGCTAAGACAACGAAAACCCCGAAAGAATATTTACTTAGAACCTTGACTTTTTTTTAGAACACGGTTTATGTTATACAAATCAAACAAACCTGTAATAATAAACCTGGTATTTTGAAAACAATAACAATCTCAATAGTAAAAAAATTATTTAATATTGAGCTTTAAAAAAAAAAAAGATCGAGAACATAACAGCAATTGCAGTCCATTTTGGGAGATAAGAATCACAAAAAAGAGTCACAAAGTCACACAAATAAAAATTATTTGTGTAAAATTATTAACCAATAATAAAAATTATTGGTCTTCATTAAATAAATCGTATTCCTGCGGATGAAGAAATTGCCAAAGATTGTTCTTTTCGACCAGCCGTCTAGGGCTAAATAAAAAGCAGGTCGTCCTCGATTGGTTTGAGAGGATGTCGTAAGGAAAGATTTAAGGGAAATAGGAACCTCCTGGGAGATTGTAAATAGGAAGGCTTTGAATAGATTGGAATGGAGGAGGAGCGTGTGTAGCTGTGTTGGCCTCAGGCGGCTTGGTGCTGCGATGAGTTTTTAGTAGCAGTAGTCGAGAAGATAAAAAGATGTTCATTGTTAAGCCGCATTTTCTTCGGGTTGGGTCCCTATAAAACCATTTTTTAAATGGAGGGGGGCACCCTATCCTTCTTTTGATCACGCGTGTATATAATACCAATACCTGTTTCTTCATTAAATTAAATACAACTTCTTGGGGTTATAGTTTTTTGTTTTCATTTCCATTATTTGTACAATGCCCAGCGACTCTGTAGCCTCCCCAAAAGGCTATGCTGTCTCCCCCCCCCCCCAGAAAAATTAATTCTGAGGCTATTATCTATTCTTTGCCAAGAAAGTGTCTCGTTTATGGCTAGTGTTTTCTCATAAGCACTATTATCTTTTTAAATTATCTTATAAATACTTTTATTTGGTATTTTTATACTATTCCTTAGCCTGAAGACGGCTTAGATGAGGTCTTATCACGTCGTCTTCGTTAGCCCATCCCATATCTATATGTCATATTATGCCATTCCTCTGACTGTGTCTTAAACTGATATTTGGTATTCCTATAATATAAATGGTATTCCTATATATGGTATTACTATAAATGGCATTCCAAAATAAAATACATATGTAAATGAAAATCTCGCATACTAACCCCCGAAGGCCTCCCGGCGTGCCTCCAAACCTGGAGGTGCACCTGCTCAGGCACCCTTTGTAAAAGCCTTTGACTCCTCCTCCCTTAATCTGTTTAAGGGGGGAGACTCCCTTAAACAGACTCCCTTAATTGTCTTATTTAGGTGAGGAGACTCCTCCTCCCTTAATCGGTGATAAGTATATCGCAAAAGAATACCTTCCCGGGAAATACTTTAGCCTGTAGACCCATCTCCCCATCTCTGAAAGTTTCATTTTCCTAACCTAACCCCTTTCCAAGATAGCCGAAATTAATTGCTGGTAAAGGCTTTGCAAAATAGTTTTAACGTAGAAATGTGAACATTCCAGTCCAAAAATGAACAATAATACCCTTGAACATGACAGAAGGTTTGTTGGATTCATCGTCTTTTTGTCTAGCATCGCAGGCTGATAAACATACTTATACGTCAATATTATTGTAATTACTGAATATAATGCTACTCTTATATTTAAAAATGCTATAAGGACTCAGTATTATTGTTTATTTATGACAAAAGTCATGCAAAGCATCAAAAAATTGGTTTTTTCCATAGCCTTTTTTCCATTTTCTATATGGTATGCTCGAGGGCTACCAAGGAAAGGCCATATCTGGCTTTTTTTTTTAACTGCTAAACCCGTTTGATGAGCTGTTCTCGAAGGGTCAGCAAAACCAAGTAGACAAGGAGGATCAAAGTGAGCTCTGAAAACAGTTATGGAAATTATATCAGGAAACTGGAAACTAGCACTACTCTTGACGAAAAACTATCAACGCCATCTAACACATGGCAATACTTGACACTTTTTCAGTGTGATGCTAAGAACAATTACTTTAATTAGTGTAATAAGTAAAATTAGGGTAGTAATAAGTGTCTGATCTCAGCTCCAGACAGATAATGATTAAGGAGCTTGAAGAATGCCAAGTGTCGCCAAATGCTAGATAGTGTTGATAGTTTTTTTTTGTCTTTAATACTTTTTGATATCTTTAGTTGATATCTTTAGCTTCTTTAGTTCGATGCGAGTCACGTTACATGCAAGGCCATGACACACAAATGGACAAGGATATACCTCAAGCCTGTAGTTCCCAGGCATTGCCGCAATGTGTAAAGGAGTTGAGCCTCTATAATTGACAGCGTTTATATCAGCATCACAGGCCAACAAAAGCTCCATAACTTTTTGATTTGGAAAACACACGAAAATTCGTTCATCTGCGTAGCTAGTATGCTTTATACAATTGTCAGCGTTGCCAGCAAGATGAAGAAGAGTGTCACCAGATGATGTTCGCGGATTCATACTTAACAGCAAACGAACCTGAAAACAAAAGAAAAATGAGATAATGATAATAACATCTTAAATTGCGGCAAAAGCTTGATTATGTACAGGGCTTAAGAATCGAGGTAAGTCTACTACTGAGAAGTTTGGAGTCTTTACAAATTAGGACAAAGGATCCAAAGTCAGCAAAAATAACCGAGTCCAATATAAAGTCCAAGCCCAAAATAAACCAATTCGAAGTAAAGCCTATTGCTAAAGGGATTGGAATCCTTAGAAATCCGTATCTAGAATCAACAAAATGAGCCAACTTCATTCGGGGCACCCCTCTGATCTTTTGCATCTAATTCTTCAGTGTTGTAACTTGAACTCAACATTTGAGCAATGGAATTTAAAACTCATGACTTTATGGAATAGAAAGCTCAACGCTCAAAGAAGCAGGAGCTCAAACGCTCAGTTTTCCAACCCTTTCTGTGGGTTATAGAACGGATATAAGGGATTTTGGTAAAATAGAAACTTCCAAGTATTTACAGAATCAATAGGACAGGAGAACACGGATTAGGCCGATCGAAAGAATTTTTTTTTAATTTGAGGAGATGGGTTGTTAATATTAGTTTAACAAAAAAAATATTACGTAACTCCATCTGAATGAACTACAGTCAACGTGTCACGTTAAAATGACTCTAATTCGCCCGTGCATTGTAATGGCTCCAATACAGCTAATAAGCACGACATTGAAAACTGAAGTCTTTTTTTCATCACACTGAAGGCTAAATACTTTGAAACAACACTTTACAGCATGAAACCAGAGTCGTATCCAGGAGGGAGAGGAGCCTCCTCTCCCTCCTGGAATCGTGTTTGAACCTCCTCCCCGAAATGTTTCTCAGGCTCGTAAATTGGTCGTAAAAAATTCAGCTAAAAAGACTGTTTCTCCTTAAAAAGAAAAGAAATCTCCGACCCATTAACGGTCTTAAAAATAACGGTAAAAAAACATTAATCCCCCTTACAAGAATTTGTTTAGTAACCCACCCCCGAACAGAAAAATCGTTTGGTAGTCCTTCCCCATCCCCTCCACCGAAAAAAAAATCGTGAATACTGCCCTGCAAGACACAAAAATGGGATCCAACTTTAACGCTGAATCTAACATGAATAGAATCGGGCTCGAATGATCAGGTAGAAACTAAAAATCCCTTTTTTAAAGATAGAAGCAACAAATTAACCTACAACAGAAATCATTTAAAAAAAGTGGAAAAAAAAGAAATTAATATTTAAAATTTGAAACAAGGTAAATAAAAAAAAAAAAAAACTAAAATGAAACAAGCCGTTATAAATATTACCTTCGATAGAATCCCTAATCTCTTAAATTCAACAGCATTCATTTGAGAGAATAAATATAGAAGGTGACTAATAACCTTCAGCAATCGATCAAAACATTCTTCATGTCGTTTCCACAACGGTCTCGCCTAGAATAGCAAAAGTGAAAAATAATACGAATCACAGATATACCTAGAAATTGTGTCAAGGGGGGAGCTAAGGTCACAGCTCTTCGGAAGGGGCACTTATTGACTTTTACGCAACAATAACAATGTTATTTATCACAGGGATTGCTAAAAAATGTACCTTAAATTAGTAAATTTTTCCAATATTTATGCGGCACAAATTCAAAACGAACAATCAAATTCATAGAAGGTATCGTTTTTTATAGTACTTAGGACACATTTTTAAACATAAGAGAGGTCAGACGGAGGGGGGGGGTGTCTGATTCTAATTAATACACTTTACAGATAATACAGCTGCACAGATCGGAGGCTTTATCTTCACAAGAAGAATGCTTGATAGGAGTTGTCATTTGTTATTGTCTCCTCGAACGAGTTAATTTCTTGAATCCTTATCAGTTACTTGACCTTTCAAATGTCTGATACATGGTCCAACGACAGAACTGCGACCAGCAGCTCTCGAACAACCAACAATCAAGGTTTTCATCCTAATTAACAATCGAGCCATCACAGTGTAGCATTTGGAGGTGTTTTTGGATATTGTAAACCCTTATAATCAAGCGTATCATGGAACAATGGACCAAAAAGAAAGGTTTCTTGACTGAACACTGAAATACGAGAGGTCTCGAAGAGGTCAACCCAGAGGTCTCTTGAATATAACTTTTTTTTGCATAGTTATAATCCCTAAAGTATCTTTAATTACAAGACTTGAAGTTACATTGTTAGAGTTTTGTCACTTAATTTGTCTTAGTTATTGTACGTCTCTTGGTTCTTTCAATTTGCAAATTAAAATTCAAGTTGATAATCTCTCCGAAAATTTTAATGATATATCTCATGAAAGAGCTTCAAGCATGTAAAATAATCTTATCGAACCTTGCTGGTACTATAAAGCCACATTTTTTTCGCCATTATACAACTACACATAAACGCTACAAAAATAAAACAAGTGTACTCCAGTCTAGAAGTACATGGCCCCCACTCCCCGGAGGCACCCATGGACTAACAACCGACTCTTTCTCACTTGTTTTTGAGTTATATTTTCCCAATTCTTTTGCTCAAATACAAGGTAAGACAACAGAGAACCGAAATACAATAGATAATGCTCTCAAATTTATAAAGCCTCCCGAAATTTTTACTTCAACTTTAGCAGAACTTATTTTTATCATCCCGACCATTTTGAACAGTTCGGAGAAGCAACGGCAACTTCCAATGACAAAGGTTTCACACAAGGGGCAATGGAAGCATCAGAAATAAAAAAAAATATATATGTTCGTAGATTTACCGATTAACAGGGATACTGGTAATTTAAATATTGCTTCTATTTACGATATTATTTTTAAAAAATGAACCTATATTCAAAAACAAAGTCTTGCAAAATCTCAAAGGGAATAAAAACTAACAAAAAACCAAAAAGATTGGCTAGTTGCAATTTTAACTTTATTTGAAAAATAAATATTCTAACGTTCAATTTTATTCATTTATATAAAACTTGATATATGTTAGCTTGAATTTAGCAACTGATTTAACGAGGGAGTGTAGCTCAAGGAATAAGCACTCTCACTTGGTGTGCGAGAGGTGTAGGAATCGATACCCTCCGCTCCCACTTTTTTTTATATTTATTGTTCCAAATCTTATATTTCTGCGACAGAAACTTTGCATTTTACAAGAACATAAAAAGTTTTAAACCAATATAAAAAAAAACACACTTACTTAAAAAGAAGTCAAAAGAAACAATTCTTTCCCAGAAAAGTAGACATGTTAAAACTTATGACGAGCCAAAATAAATTTGTATAATAATTCGAACTTAAAACAAACATAAATTCCTATGAGAGGCGACGCTTCAACGTTACCTGTTGTAAAGAGCGATAAGTCTTCTCTGAATTATTTATTGCTATTAACATTTAGACTTTATTTTTCCCAGAGCTACTTCACAGGCAAGAGGCAGTCATACAAACTACAGAAGAGCTCATTCGATTGGAAATTGAGAGGTCTAATTTCCTCCCAAAGAGTTAAAAGTAACTGGGGGGCAACCAGTCTACCTTCGCTTGACTACTAACCCCCCTTGTAACCTACAAAGACATTTTATAAAAAATTTGAGATAGTCATTTTGTTGAAAAAAGTCGAATTGTCAACTAAATATGCCTTAAGCCCAAAAGGCTCTGTGGCAAAGACTGTTATTGCAAACTTGCAACTATTTAAGCATATATTTTGTAATTGGAAACTGGGGCTTGGGCAATCTAAGAAACGTCTAAGGGAATTAGGCAAAAACTGTCAGAGAATGTTGATTTAAATCAAAAGGCATTATTCATATCCAGGTCATCAAAAGGGCGCATCAGCGATACCTCAAAAACAGCTGAGGTTGCTAAGTCAGGTGCCAGGTACATTCCCCCTCGCGGAGAGTTGCCCGTACGAAAACTCCCCCGGAAAATTCAGTTTATGAAAACTAAGCTTGCTTAAAGTTCTTAGAGAATTAAAATTGTACACAAATTCATTGAATTCATGACCGCTAAAAACCATTGAGAGCTTAATAAATTAGTCCTTCATTTTCTGCAAGCGACTTTAAGATTTTTCTGCTTTGAATCCCTATCTACTACGTTGGTTCTATGTTTTCAGTAAAGGGCTAATTTTTCAGAATTCTACGAACAGGAAAATATCACGAGCCAATTATTTTGATTCTTTTTTCAAAAAAAAAAATATTAAATGCGAGGAGTAATTTATGTCCGTTTTAAGTTCCAACTTCGCTCTTTACTTACATCAGAAGCAACTTTGTTCGTTCTGTTAAATCCCCTCTTCATCCGAAGGATCTATCACAAGAATCTGGAAATCTAGCCCAAACAATCATTTTTAAGGGTTTGGGCAAACCCCTGCCTCTCAAAAAGAGAGCCGCTGACGTTCTACACACCTAACATGAAAGGTGGACAGTTATCATTACTGTATAACCATTAGTAATACTGCATATACATTCTATATAATAGCCCTAAAATTTTGGGATAAACTGCGTATAGACTGCAGTTTTCGAGGAATGCAGTACCATTTGATACCATGACCACTGAAATAGGTAGGTAATTCATATATCATTTCAGTAATTTTGAGATGACTGGCTATCTATGAATTTTCGCTCTACAGCATTTTCAGCGCAACATCCAGGCCGATATTTTGCTCCAGTTTTCTTTAATTACTTAAATTTTTGCATGCTAAAAAATTTTATGAGTAGGTTCAAACTTGATGAATTTTATATATCTAGGATCACATTAAGAAACCAATTCTTTTGACTAATTTATCGTCATAAAAATTTTTATTTTTTGGGATTTCTAGTTACTATTAGCAAAAATTAATCCTTACTCGCAGCTCCTAGCTCCTAATCCTAGCTCGTCACCAATAACTGTTTGATTAGTACATGACTATATTGCTACTTGTCTTAAGTTTCAAGTGACAGCAGCCCGAGCTCGGCTCTTTCCCAGTCATTCGGCCTGCGGCAGGCTTGTATATATGTGATTCTAAAGCTCGCTGAAATTTCTTGGTCAGGGGGTGGTATTATGCTAATACATTAGCATAATTTCTTTCTTATTCCTTAGTTTTATGTCATGCTCATGAGCTGACAAATCAGCAATTTCAATGGAATCAAGAAAAATGTGTTTCTTAAGGTGATTCCAAATATATAGAATCTTTTAACTAAAAGTTTCAAAATTTTGACAAGACATATTTTGAAAGAAATATAAATATAACAAAATTGTATTTTCTTCAACTTCAAGACGGATAAGCATGAAAAAGGTTAACAGAAGAAGCAGAGTAATCTTACTTTTAACGTTCAATTTTTAGACTTAAGGAAAGTCATAAGCCTGGAGATGGTAAATTTTTATATTTACATCGCATAGAACTAATGTAAAGTTATATATATATATATATATATATATATATATATATATATATATATATATATATATATATATATATATATATATATATATATATATATATATATATATATATATATATACAGAAATCTCAATGCGATTGATTTCCCCCTTATCCATCAATTTCATTTAGCTTAAGTGTTGTTTGCTTTTAACTGCATGTTGAAAACAATTCTGGCCATATTTTAGAAAAATATGTGTTTATACTCGAAGGTAAATCACTACATGACGGAACAATATTTTCTTACAGGAGATCTATTCATAAATACGTTGTAACTCTAGAGAGAGAGATTTATTTTAAACAAACAATCAATTTAACATAAGTTTAGTGGCCACCCCAAGAAGTAAAAACTTGTCCAAGGGGGTGGCAAAAATACACTAACATAACAAAACAACAATAAAAAAAAAACGAAAAAAATAATAACCTATCTATAACAGTCCCCAAACAGCACCACAAACCTTAAACCTTAACATTTTCATTAAATTTGCAATCATATTCATAATCATCACCCCCAGGAGCCATAAAAATTTACCAATATCATTATTAAAAAAAAAAAAAAAAAAAAAAAAAAAAAAAAAGAATGGCTCTAGAGCCATTTGTTAAGTCAAAAAGCCAAAATTGACTTAAACTGGGTTAAATTGGACTTGCCAAAAACGAGCTCAAGCCAGAATATGTCCTAGACTAGTCAAAATCGATGGGTTTGTGTAAGGATGGAATCAATACGTGCTGGGGGCATCTACCACACTTCCATAGCTTATCTTTATTTAATGGGAACCTTGTAAACATGCAATTGCCAGTTGCCACATGACCATAAGCATCTTAAAATGTAAAGACTCGGAAGTGCACTTGTGAGCTTTTCCCCGGTTCGGGAGGGTCTCAGACTACCCCGAGTATTAAGTTTTTTTTTTTTTTTTTTGGGGGGCGGGGGCTTTTTATTTAGTTCTAACCAAAATACAGCCACTCTTCACGTCTTAATTTGCACTAATGTAAACCACTTTTAGGCTACATTTTCAAAATTAGCTCACTTTAGTAAAGTCTAAAACATATTTCATACCAATAACAGCTCCTGACACTGTGGGAGGTTATTCATTATCAGATCAAGGAGAGAAGCAACCTCTAGGATATCCAACTGAAACTGACTCAATGCTTCTGTGCGGTGAGCCTGAAAATAACAAAGAAAATAAACACATTACCAAAGCAAATTCATTTGCAATCCATGCATCACCGGAAAGAAATTATTGTTGCTTTTTTTCATAACTGGTAGTGTCGGTAAGGAATGAAGTTATGGAAGATGTGTTTATTTGTACATATTAATACACAAAAGGTGTTAAAGAAACACAAAACTCGGTCTGATCAGATGGTTGAGTATTAGACTCCCCGTCGGAATTTATAGCTTCGAGCCCGATGTATCTTTTTTTTGAATATATTCCTTTTAAGAGGAAAGTTGCATTTATTGAAAAAAAGTCAATCCTCCCTGTCTTGTCTCATGGTTGGGGGATCTAGTTGAAGCTTTTAGGGACCCTTATTTTGGGTAAGGCGGAGGTTCTTCTACAGGGATAGGTAGCTAGCCTGTCACCAAACCTTGCTGCAATTGGGGTCAAACGCCGAGTGCCATACTGCCTAGTCCCGTACTACCGAGTGCCGTTAACTATAGTGCCGTATTGCCGAGTAATTTTAGTGCCGTAATGGCGAGTGCCATTATATACCGAGTGCCGTTAATTCATTGGGTTAACTCATCGTGCTAAATTGTGAAGGACGTGGGTTCGACCCCTTAATGATAAAAGAAATGTAGGATGGACCGGCAAGGCGACTACAAATTTGGACGATTTCTCTCGAGCATCATAAAAGAGTGTTTTTCTTAATTGTTTTTGCTCTCTTTTTATGCCTGTCATTTGACTGGTTCATTGGCTAGTATAATATACAATATTATATTATAAATTACAATATTGTTACATTAATAATGTTAAGAATAATTATTATGTAAATAATATTAAGATAATATTATCAATTACATTATATTTCTATTAATATTATATTATTAGCTATAATATTACTATATTATATTTATTTATGTTATTTTTATATCATAAAATATATATGTATATATTTATATTATATTACATTTTTATATCATGTTATATCATTTGTTTATGTTGTATTATACATACTTAATTACATTTCAATACACTGGAAGTTTTTTTCCTTTACTTATTTTACACGTCGCCTTGTGAAAGCAAGAATGTCGTAACCACACTTTTTAAAATTCCGAGAATAACGCAACTGAAAAAGTCAGTTTTTGTGAAGGTGAACATATGGTAGATAGAAAAACGAATGAAACACCAACTTAAAGTCGCTAGTCAGAGAGACCTGTTTGCAGGGGTTTCCCGAGGGGGGGGCAC
This sequence comes from Artemia sp. Qi Xiang Cuo, assembly GCF_049724085.1. NCBI lineage: Eukaryota > Metazoa > Arthropoda > Branchiopoda > Anostraca > Artemiidae > Artemia > Artemia sp. Qi Xiang Cuo. The sequence goes on along the minus strand of NC_142797.1, from coordinate 17,812,646 downwards.
GACCCCCCCCCCCCCGAAACTTTTTTGGCATTCGGTAAAATTTTCGCCGAAGGCGAAAATTTTGGCAGAAATTTGACAAAATCGGCCGAAATTTAGCAAAATTCTTGATTTCTGCAGGAAATTCGGCATAAATCACGTAGCAATTCGGTAAGATTTAAAAAGACCCCCCCCCCCAATAAAATGAGCCTCAGGACGCCTCTGCCTGTTGGCAGAATTTTGGTACTGTTGGATAAGATTTACTAGGTTAAAAAGTCAAACAAATGACGGATACATTTTAGCCTGTCCTTTTTTGCTGCTAAAGTAGTTACGACAAAAATGCAGACAGCGCTTGGGTTCCTTTTCCCTTTTGTTACGACACTTCATCATCAAGGTTTTCTCAGGAATAGACAAGCCTTATTTTAGAGCCCGAACGTGGCGTTTCTACCTTTTTGCACCACTTTGGTCGTTTAAACTGAATTTAATACAAAGTGATTATAATACAACTTCAGAAATTTCAACTACTTAGTAAAAAAAAAAAAAAAAAAAAAAAACAAGGTAACTTATTGGGTCTTTACTGACTGCCTTTCTCCTTTCTCAGATTTTTTTTATGGGGGAAGGCGGGTTGAAACGTCTTCTTCTGGGTATGCTCTCTGTACTGACGTGGGTGGGTGGTACTTGTCTTGATTCATGCTTACAAAAACACACTTGTAGTACTCCACATCTAGAGGAGACATAAACCTGTAGGCTGATTGCACATCTTTGATCTTTTTTTTCAATAGGAATAACAGGTTTGAAATCCAACAGCTTTGGGACAACAAGAAACTCAACTTCTTTTGTGGAAGAAGTGTCTTTCCTTGCCTCAAGTTTACCCTCCACAGCAAAGTTTATTTCAGAGACTGATTCGTCAGAAAACAACAGTTTGTAACCGACTCTTTTCGAGTAGCCTTGTTTATACTGAAGTTGCTTTGCATAGCAATGTTTATTTCAGAGACTGATTCGTCAGAAAAAAACAGTTTTTAACCGACTCTTTTCGAGTAGCCTTGTTTATACTGAAGTTGCTTTGCATAGCAATGTTTATTTCAGAGACTGATTCGTCAGAAAACAACAGTTTGTAACCGACTCTTTTCGAGTAGCCTTGTTTATACTGAAGTTACTTTGCATAGCAATGTTTATTTCAGAGACTGATTCGTCAGAAAACAACAGTTTGTAACCGACTCTTTTCGAGTAGCCTTGTTTATACTGAAGTTGCTTTGCATAGCAATGTTTATTTCAGAGACTGATTCGTCAGAAAACAACAGTTTGTAACCGACTCTTTTCGAGTAGCCTTGTTTATACTGAAGTTGCTTAGCTGTGGAAAATAGAACATTAGCGTATTTATAGATCTTAGAGGCCTGTTGAAAATCCAGCACTTGGTTCATTTGATGAACAAACTTTGTTCATTTGATGTCGTAACTGACTGAAGGTTAATTATCTGGTCAGTTACGACAATTTCCGCTTTCACAAAAGTGAAAAACACGCACTTACGATAAAGTTGAATTTTTGATTTACTCAACCGGGAGGCAGCGTACAACAGAACGAACTACACCATTAGAAAGCTCGTAAAAAATAACTCTGGTAGGGTTCGTACCTTATTTTTACTAGGGGTGTTAGTTACAACATTCTTGCTTTCACAAGGCGACGTATCTATGGTAATTGTACTAGCACCCGACGGTGACAACCCCAAGCTTTTTTTTAGTTTATTTACTTACGGCGATCTTGGGCAAACATGCGAGGCAATACAAATGCTGTGTCAGAAACATGGTACACTACCCTATAAAAAAAAGTAAAATGCTGCAGATAATTTATGTTTCATCGACGTGGGGAGAGGAATGTGTGGTATAAGTGTATGTTTTAAACAAATATTGGACGCTAATGTCTTTAAATCTATTTGGATTATTCCATCATTGCCCCTCTCTAATCGTTATTATCATTATATTTTGCAAAACTAGCTACATAAAAAATACTGTACACAACAGCAAACAATGAAAAAGGAGAAAAGAAAACAAGGTGATTTCATAACAAACAAATAGACACTGTATTTTGAATATACAAAAAATACCAGCATGTTATGTTTGCATTGCATAGAAACTTTCGACTCCCAACTATATACACACAAGACTAGAAGAACGTCAAATTGAAAGTCATTCTAGCTGTAGCGAATAACAATAGCCGCGTTTTCAGGCTCAGCGGGTCCCAACACGGGTTATTCTCGTCTAGTTTCAAGTTTTTCGTCTAGTTTCAGCGGGTTCGAAATTTCAACCCCGTGTTTGATGCACTAGACGAGAACAACCCGTGTTCGAACCCGCTGAGCCTGAAAACGCGGCCAATGATAAACTTAAAATTTATCATCTAGTTAGGTATTCCTTCTGCACGTGATTTTGGCGTTTAGTTCAAGAACAGCCAGAACCACTGGTGAACACGTTTAGCCCTTAGCATGTGGACCATAACATTAATTTAAAACAGGAGGGGGGGGGGGGGGGTCAGTTGGGTCAAAAAATCCAGATGAAGACAAGTCTTTCGAATGTTACCGGAATGACCAATCTCAAGAAAGCATTCTCGCTATACCTTGGGAGCATATATAGCAAAGGGGTAGTGTCTTTCTCGCCACTATAATAAAAATGATACGTCTTGCTAATCAGATATGGAAACTACGTGTTAGAACGCGTATATTAAAGGACGATTTTTATCAATCAAAATCAACCATGTGCAACTCGTGCCCAGGATCTAATGTTTTTACAAAAATTTGAATAACTTAGCAATATTTTTAAAGGTTACATACCCCCCCCCCCACTTGCGAGCCATAGCTCTTGTCTTAACTTGGACGCCTTGTTGGAAAAATTTTGCCTAATAAATTTATTAGGCCACTTGAGTCTATGATATACTCAGTCCTAGAAAAATATTCTTTTTGTGAACTATATTTAGAAATACAAAAAATCTTTACTATTTATAAGTTTGTTGTTAGCCGTTAACTTAACAGCAAACAGCTGAATAGTCTTTGAGAGTAATCTTAAAAATATAATAAATGAATTATCGTTTAATTTTTTTCTAATCATTTTGAAACAAAAGTGATATATCAAAAATTTCTAAAAAGGTCCAGAGCTTGGTAAATAGGCAATACGAAAACAAATGAAAACGTTGAGCTGAATAGGTTATTGAGCATATATCATTTGGACGGCATTCCAACCCTCGTCACTCCGTCAATACCAGTAACAATATTTCTCTCAATATTTCTAAATCCAACCCCAAAACTAAAAAAAAAAAAAAAATCCCAAAAAAGTAAGGACGCTCGATACAATCTGACCCCATGTTGTCACATACCCAACAAAATAGTATGCGCAATTCCAGTGCTATCTTTACAATCCAAGGCACGGATTCAGCGTTAGAAATAAGAATCTACTGCTTCTGTACGGAGTTGGAGAATACTTTCATTACTTAAGTATGTTACCACACACATTCAATCACATTCTATATCTGTTTACTGGCTTAAAAAAGAATCGTCTGTCTGCCTTGTACCAGCTTATGACTTCATCAAACATGTCAGTAACCACAAACATTTAATCACCTATCACATCTCTGCATTAGCTTAGCATTTGCAATAGCATAATAATCTTCTGCTTCTGCCTTAAACCACCTTATCACTTCATCAAATATGTGGGTTACCAGAGACATTCAATCACTTATCAAATCTCTGCACTGGCTCAGAAATTCAAACAGTAGTAAGTTCAATGTAAAAACTGACTCACTTTTAAAATGGGTATAAATTATACCCAGCTATGGCTATCAGGAGCTATGGCTACATCCTATAATGGGAAAGGGAATTGAGCGGAAAGCCAAAAATGCAAAATTTACCACTTAGTGCGGATCCCGTGGAACTGCGTAAGCGCGGATCCTTTCCCTGACTCTGCTTTACCACTCATGTTTCTCAAATTCTAGATGTTTGAAACATCCAAACAATAAGTTTGGATAAAATTTATTTCATCGAAATTTTACCATTCCCCTCGGCAGGTACTAAAAAAGAAACATCTTTCGAAGGACCGTTGGAGGCAGTTAAAGCTGAAGCATCAAACAAACATGGATGAAAGAGGAACATATACCAGTGTAATTCAGGGAGGAAACGTATGGATACAACAAGTTTGTTGAAGGATTAGTATTAATAACAAGGAAGTTAACTCTGTACAAGAAAACGAGAGACATTTTGGATTATAAAACTTGATCCTGTTGTTGACAAAAATATGTGGATGTTGGATTTTGGGTAACCCAAAACTACCAAACTGTTTAAATTTGTAAAATCCGTTGAACCTTTACAGTACCATAATAGGCGTACAATTTTTTTAAAGCCAAACTCAGGGCAATAAACCTTTTAATAAAGCTATCAATCACACTTACTTAAAATACGTCTCACTAAGGACTTTTTTTTGCTGTTCAATAGGTAAGAAAATGGTGCCTAACAATTTTTTGTTAGATCAGGAAAACAGACGTGTTAGCTGACATTTTTTAGAAATATATGAATTACTACTACTACTACTACCACCAGCACTCCGCTGTCGCATCAAGTGGCTTGGGGCCAACACAGTTGCGTAAGCTCCCGCTCACCACAATATCTTCAAAACTTCACTCTTTGCATTTTCCAGTAAAGTTCAAATGTGCTTTAAATTCAAATGTGTAATGTGCTTTAGATGTGTTTGTGCAGTTTTTATGTAGCATGTCAACAGCTCAGCTTTAGTGCTTCTTAGTGCTATCTCGAGTGTGTCAATAAATATGTCTATGTCTATTTATGACCGCTTTCCACCCATTCGTGGACGACAACTGCTTTTTCATTGGCCCCAGATGAATGGCCAAAAAGGCCAAACTCTAATTCTTCATCCGTAAAATGCGGCCTAACAGCTTCTTATTAGATTTTGAAAACACTGTGTTAGTTAACAACTCTCAGAGCAGATGAATTACTACTACTGCAATTACCACTAAAACTCACTGTCGCATCAAGCTGCATTAGGCCAACACAGCTGAACAGACTCCTCCTCCACCGTAATCTCTTCAAAACGTCACTCTTTACCTTCACCAATGAAGTTCAAATGCGCTTTAAATCCTATTTATCCCACCCATTCGTCGACGACAACTGCTTTTTGATTGGCCCCAGATGAATGACCAAAAAGCACAATCTCTAATTCTTCATCTGTAAAATGCGGCCTTTAATCTTAATCTTTGCTTTATTCAATTAAGAAGAAAATGCAGACAGGCACGCTTGAAAAAAAAATATCAACATAGCCTATCAATTAGGGCATTTGTAGAAGGCAAATAAAAAAAAAAGTTCTGAAATACTATCACTTGTGAATCCTCTATTAATAATTATAGAATCAAAACTAGTTCTCCTGTTTTGCTGAATTCTCACTTTTTGTATATTGCGCTTCGAATTCTCCAGCAATTTTCTCCAACAACGAACCGGTTTGTTTGAGACTCTAACAGTACTAGGTATCAATTTTTCGGTAGCTTGCGGAAACATAAATGTTGGAAAGATTGTTAGAAAACAATTTTAAATAGGGCGGCTAAAAATAGCCTGATTTGGTTATTTTTTGGAAGTTTTATAGTTGGTGTCTGACCCATCTGTTTAAGAGTAGGGTCAACTGCTTCGTTAATCCGAAAAAGCGTCATTGAAGAAAGCACATCATCTATCAATGAACAGTTTAAATAAACCATTTACTGTTCCTATTGAAGGAGCGTGTTAGTTTGTTTGTAAAAGAAAACGTGTTAGTTTGTACGTGTTGTGTAACGTGTTGTGTAAACGTGTTAGTTTGTAAAAGAAACGTTTTATGTCATTTCTATGTAAGTCATGAGTTTCCAACTCAAGTATGAAGTTAATCCCCTCTTTTAGTTCTGTAAAACGGGGGAAAACTTAAAACAGGAAAATGTGAGGCAATTCCTTCGAAGTTGGCACAGCGGTATAAGCGTTAGCAAATTTTAGTTATTCACCTGATATCAAATTATGGGGCGACAGTTAAACATCTGTAATTTAAGTATACACATCCTAAATTTTAAAGAATACAGCCTACAAAAACATACGCTGTGTCCACTACTTCACCACTTATTTAACAAATACCTACAAGTCAGCAGGTGTATAAGGTTGCAATCAGCCAAAAACATAAAGGCATAAAACGACAGTACAACGAAAGGATAGGACGACAGACATAAGAAGAAAACAAACGTTGTGTACATATTTTTACGAACTGGAGAAAAAGTTTTGTCCCCTTGCCCCAAAAGATAATTATAAATCCCCATTTCCTCCTTCCCACTGCAAAAGAACCTGCAAATTCTAAATCGATCCGCAATTCGTGAGACAAAACAAGATATACTTACTAACATGTATAAAAATCCGTCACCTTTTAGTAATCCTAATTACTGCATGCAGTCTCTTTAAATTGTATGTAACACTTGCTTGCCTTCAGGCATAAAAAAAATGTGCAGTCCCTCGATCACCGAAAATCCCAAGACTTAATTGTCAAAATGCTCTGGAAAAATACGCAACCATCATGGTTAGAATCTATCAGGTTGTCATGTTACAATTTTGAGATTAGGGACTGGCGGGTTGCTATGGACCCAGTTTCGCCATCCATAAGGAAAAGACGATAAGGATCGCTTAAAACAGCGTTATTTAGTGTATAAAATATAAAATCTTTACGCATGATAAATATAAAAGGATTAAAACATAAAATCCAACCTGCAGATCAACAAATAATCTGACCAGAGCTTGAGCTGTGAAAATAGCTTCATTATTGAGGAGAGTGTCCTTTTGTATTCGAAGCTCCATTGCTCTTCGCCACAGTGCAATACAAATATCGTAGCGCAAAGCATCTGCATATGCAGCACCACGGAACATCACTCTAAAAAATTAAAGATAAGCATAGGACTGATTTAGAATTAGGAAGGATTAAAAAGAATAAAGATCCTCTAAAATTTGACTTAATACATATTTGTGTGAATGAATAATATTGGAAAAAATAAATGGGCCATAAAAAATAAAGATTAGTCTTTAAAGAAAAAGACAGTTCTATGACCGTTTTGTACAAATCTACACACACACAAAAAAAAGCGAAAGAAAAACAGAATAGTGCCCAATCTTGCTTAATCTAATTGATGAATGGTTTTTCATTTATTCTGGCTTGGTTTTTTGGATTGTTTGGTTCAGTGTTTCTTCAAACAGTAGGCTGTACGAAAACTGTGGCTCAATCCCACTTTCTAGGGCTATAATGAGAGAAAGGTTGAGATGGCTAGGGCCCGTTCTGCGGATGAAGGATGGCAGATTGCCAAAGATTGTCTTTTTTGGCCAACCGTCTAGGGCTAAACGGAAAGCAGGTCGTCCGCGGTTGGGGTGTGGGATATGTCATAAAGAAAGATTTAAGGTAAATGAGAACTTCCCTTAAGGGAGTAAAGAGGGAGGCTTTGAATATATTGGGATGGAGGAGGAGCGTGCGTAGCTGTTTGCCTCAGACGGTTTGGTGCTGCAGTGACTTGTTAGTAGTAATAGTGTTTCTTCTGATCTGTCTGAGTTTGCCTGAAAAGTTTAGTTTTTCTTCTTTTTATTGGAGTACTGAAGACGGCTTGGCGGAGGTCCTTGCCGAAATATCTGCTTTTGTCCTTTTCCCTTTTCTTCTTCCCTCTCTTCCCTGTCCTCTTCCCTTTGTGTCCTTTCTGTCCACTTCCTTTTTGTCATTTTCATTTTTTTTTTTTCTCCACTGGCTGACATTAACGTCATTTTTCTCGGCTATTTGTAACTATTGCAAGTGAAATGTAACTATTGTTGAAGAAAACATCAGCAAATTCAGGCCCATGAACATCAGTAGAAAAAAAAAAAAAAAAAAAAAAAAAAAAAAAACAAAGATGAAGGTGAGAGATATTTAAAGTCAGAGCTGACAACAGACTATTCAACTTCGTTATTCCTGTATTAATCATTGTCTGTATAAATGAATCAACAATGAAAAAGAACAACTTCACGCAAAAAGAAAATAAGAATACAGATTAGAATTTTTTTTGTGAAAAAAGAAGATAGTTAAAAGACGGTAAATAGAAACCTCCACTATAAAAAAGGAGAAGAATACGGTGCGTAACATGCAAACGTATGCAGCACAAGAGAACGTCAATCTAGAGAAACATAGACAAAAATAAAAAGTATCTACATAAGGAATAAACCTAAGTTTCACAGATTTTCAACGTATGAATAATGAGTGCTGTGAACTGGGTTTGAAAACGAAAAAGAAAACAAAAAGAGAGAAAAGGAAACGCATTAAGAGCTATTCTGAGGCAGCGTACGGTTCATTTGGAAAAAAATATTCACAATTCATTCATTCTTTTCAAATATTCAATTTCTTACAGATGAAATATTTACACAACATACTTTTTATGCAGAAATGGATACAACTAAACGCGGGATTATATATATATATATATATATATATATATATATATATATATATATATATATATATATATATATATATATATATATATATATATATATATATATATATATATATAAAATAATTTTATTGAATATTTAAAACAGATTGAGTACTTTTGTATTTAAGTAATCATTGCAGATTTTACAAAATACGGACAGACAGTTTTGAATTGTCCCTTTTCGACTAGAACCTCTGTGAATTATCGTCAGACATTCACAATACGAAGCCGTTAAAGATCAGTTGGAATCAGCTAAAATTAAGATGGATACTTTTTATCAAAACTCTAAAAAATATTCTCTTTATGCACAACCTATTTCCCCGAATCTAAATAATGTTTGGTACTTTTTTTTGGTAATTTCATTTATTTATTTTATATACTCCTCGATTTTGAGTGAAAAAAAAAAAAAAATACGAAGTTAGAACTAAAGAGCGAAATTGAATCTTATAACAAACAGAAATCATCGCTTGTGGTCCAGTGGAATATAAATTTATAAAACCAAGGCAAAATAACCAGACTTTTTATATTTTCCTACATAAGCAGGATTATACGAAACTAGTAGTTTACTGAAAACATAAAACACCCGAAAAAAAAACAAGAATATTGTTTCAGGAGCTATAGGTATCAAGTAGCCTTCAAAAAAACAGATACATAAGACTCCCGACAGTATTATACCAGCCATAATATCAATAACTTCTAACATATAATTTAAATTCAGTCAAAAACTCAAAGCAAAAAAGGAAAGTAGTTCAGAAACAAGAAAAATCCACTAAACAGCATACAAAAATAACACACTGATCAATAAGGCAACTCACTGGTCAAATGAGAAACGATATCAATAGCTGGTAATATAAAATTTTAAACTAACCAAACACATTTTAGTATTAATCCCTGACAAACAGAGGTTGTTTTAGAGAGAGGAGGGGCAGAGTAGGCACTTGCCCCGGGCACGAAAATTTTACGGGCGCAAAATTTCGAATAAATAACCTAATGGTTATAACCATTTTTTAATTTTTAAAATTTTATTTTTATTTAAATAAGTTAGAGTAAGTATAAGTAAATTAAATAATTTTCATTTTTCACATATTTTCACCACCATTCCTTGAAAACAAAAGTAAGCAGTCATAATTTAATTAATTTTTTTTTTTGCGATATTTTGTATTCAAACCTTTTCGTATTTTACAGGATTTCGAGATAATTAAAAATTTCGCAGAGGCCAAGTAAGAAAAGTTGAATTTGGACAAATGGAAAATTTTGTTAGTAAATGAAAATTTTGAAAAAATTTGGACTGCAAATTTTTAGGAGACGATGGGAGAGAGGGGGGGGGGGGCACTAATCAAGATTTATCCCTGGGCGCAAGAGAGACCAGAACCGACTGCTAATGAACCATAATACAACTCCAAAAATATAGCTATTTCCGTGTATAGTACGAAGAATTTTAATTTCTGATGTTAGTCGTCAGTACTAACACTACCAAGACAGCTTCACCCTGGGTTTGTCGGCAAAATAATCATGAAATATATTATCCCCAAAAAAGTCTATTCCTGAATTTTATAAGAAACAGTGTAAAAAACGGGTCTACTGTCCAACTTACATTTTGTGATTTCAGTATAGCGCTTATTGGATAATCCCACCCATTAGTGAAACATCGACAGTCAGTTTATTTGCTCTAATTGTGTAGATACAGCTTGCAAAGACAGAGAAGTGATAAAATTTGTTCGTCTCAAGTTTCAATTTCACTCTGTATATTTAACAGAAAAACTTTGGTTCTTTGAAATTCATTCTGGACGAGAATAGATCTTTACTTACAGTTAGAACAGTTTGTCATTATGATATTGTATTATTCTTGAAATATCTTTTTAAATCGTTAACAGATTGGTCGAGATTATTTAATGTGCAATAACTTTTCTGTTTCGTTCATTTCTTCTCATTTTTAAATCTTAAATTTTAGCACGAGTTTTTTTTTTCTTAACATTGAATATTATTTTTTTCTTAATAGTATGTATTACTTACTAATAATACATTATTAATGCATTGATTAATAAAACCCCTTAATATTATTTTCTTAATTTTTCCTTTTTCATAATATCAATTTTTTTATATTGATTTCAGTTTAACTCAAACGCATAATTTTCAACAAATATTTGCCAGTTGGCCATTCTAGTGAGAATTGGGGTAGAGGGGGCCATACCGTATAGGGGGGGGACTAAATCTTTGAATCATCTCATATTCAGTTTGTTGGACACAAAAATTTCATGGCAGATGGCCTTTATAAGGTGCAAAATAGGCATAAGTTTCAAATCAGTTTGAAAAGCCAGATAGCTTATAACAATCTCTGATGTTTTTTTTAGCTCTTGCTGAAAATTAGAACATTTCCATCTATTGAAAGTGCTATAATTCTCCATTCTCGCCGGTTTATAGGTTTCTATTTGTATTCTCTGTAGAGTGATTCTCATATTCATTGGCTAACCGGCTAGACCACAGTCGCTGTTTATTTTTCTTTTTTCCGTCTGGGGCGATTCCGATAGTCTTGGGGCTATTCCGAATGAGCTCCAAGCGTCCGGTGTCGCCCCTCACTGACCAAATAAAGTGAAGATTTTTATGTCTGCATACTGTTTGTTTTATCTGTTGCTGCTTAAGGATACTTTTAGATAGCCCCCTAGATGTGTTGGTTTTGCCCATCAAAGTGGTTGTATGGTATTTGTCTATAAAACATTTTCAGAAGCAAGCCAATGCAACTTTAAAAAATCTTGTCTTAATGTTGCTCAACAATCATAAAAGCCATCTTTCAATTCAAACTGTAAATTTTTGCAAGAAATAGGGAACCACCCTCTCACCCCCCCCCCCCCCTATTAGTCTATTTTTCTCCAACCATTGGACGAGTCATTTTATAGTCCTTTGGCATGTGCTTTCAAAGACTAACGAGTTGTTTTACATTAATAGTGAGCCACAAGATGAACTGATCAAATACAGTTCTTGAGATTTTGTTTTGGTGAAGGTCTCTCTGTTGAAGAAGAGGGAAATTCTGCTTTTTTTTATATGTAGGAGTAATATAAAAAACTAAAAATGAATGTGATCTAGTGTATTTTCTGTACATAAATATTACTTACACCCGTCTGCTTTCGTGGTAGAAAAGGTGAAAATTTTTCGAAGTGACCCCCTCTCTTCTATGTAGGCTTTATATATAAGTCGTCCCCAAATGGGTTGGGAAGAACTCATAGGGAATGAGGAAAGGAAATTGGAGCTTCCTAGGAGGAGGGCGAAGAGTGAAGCTTTGAAGAAAGGGGGAGTACGAGCGCACTCAGCTTTGTTGGCCTCAGACGGCCTGGCACTGCAGTGAGTTGTTAGTAGTAGTAGTAATAATATTATGTGGGGTCAGCGGTATCTTTCTGAGAACCGGTAAAATACGAAAAATTTGAGAGTAATCTACTTTGATTTTTCTTCTTTATGCAAAATCCATTCGACTAAGTTAACCTGATGGCTACTAATCACAAATACATCTCTCTTTCCCAAAATCATTCTATGCACCAGCATTTACTCTAGAAATTATAGTTAGATCTTTAAACCTTTGTGAATACTGCTGCTACTACTACTACTAACAACAACTCACTGTAGCACCGAGTCGCATGAGGCCAACAAAACTACGCACGCTCCTCCTCCATCCCAATCTATTCATAGAAACCCTCTCCCAATCTTCCCGACAAGTTCTAATCTCCCTTAAATTTTTCTTACGACCTCCTCCCATTCCATTTAGGGACGACCTATTTTCGTGAACCTTTGTGAATAATAATTAAAATTCCCTCATTGAAGAACAGAGGCATTATACTTGCAATTTAATGGATTAAAACAAGACTTCATTTGTTACCCATTAATATGTACCAACATTCAGGATTTCGACTCCAAATCATTCTCTAAGAAGAAAAAAGTGGAGACGGGAGGTATTGGTCTCTGTATTACTTGTATTCCAAGCGAACACTCTCTTGCATTCACCCTCTGAGCTTATATCTCATGTTTTATTATTCAAAGACAAAATTTATAAGATATAACGCCTTGCTTCCATCTGGCAATGCCGTAGCTGGCGCTTCATCTATGAATCTAATCAAGGCCATGCCTATTCTAGCAAATCCCACAAAAATAGCTTTCTTAAGAAGTCATAACCCGTTTCCTAACTTACCCCATTATTGAAATAGAACACAAAAGTGACATTTTTCACTGTCAAGTCTAGCCGAAAGCTATATGAGTGAGTCCAAAATGTCCTGCTTTATCAAGGGCTGTCAAAACTAGCAAGGCCCGATCCTGCAATCTAGGAGGGGCAGGGTCATACTTAACTGCACTATAATCTAGATATTAGCACCCAAAAAACAATTAGTTACAAGAACTAGTTCACCCTCCTTGATGCCCTTAATGGTATTGGCTGTGCGTAAAAACGACCATAAAAAAGAGTGTCAAGAATAAGGTCTGGAGTGGCTAGAGAACAGTAGTTCCAGAAACAGGGGAGGCTAAAATCTGGGTTTACATACCTTTCATTCTTTTTTTTCGTAAGAAAGTCAAAATGACTAAAGATAGCTGAATAGGAGCCCCCCTCCCCTGTCAGAATATACGGAATTTATGGTTTCCCCCATATTTTCTTAAAAATTTAACTGTTTTCTATTTTTGGTACCGTCCCCCTGCCCAGAAATATGCAGCAATTATTATCAACTCTTTCTTCTAAGAGAGGCTCATATAATCCACTCGATAATATACGTTCCAAATAGAACCACAATTTTTGATACATATTCTTTATGTTTGTAAAGACAAATTTTCAGTATATTTTGTGACTATAGGAAACATATACTATTCCAGTTAAGCAAATTTTCATTTTTTCCATGTCGTTGAACACCACCTTTAGTGCATTTAGGTTCTGACTAGAGGCTTCAGCCCCCTTTCCTCTCCAGTACATGAACCCTGATCTTGTCTAACCTGAAAATCAAATCCTTATGCTTTGGCCCAAGAATTCTTTCACAAATCATGAGACTTTGTAACCGCATTGCTTCCAAATTTCCAGCCATGTTGTCTAACTCTTCAAGTGTTTCATATTCTTTCATGTTTCCGTAAGCCGGATTTGGTGGCAACACAGCTTTCTCTACGGGGGGCTCTGGGATATTTCTGATTTGTATAGCAGACCTCCAAAACCTTAAGGCAATCTAAAAAGGGAGAAAGTGTTAGCAAGTTATATAGGGGTATGCATTTAGGATATATTTCAATTACACAAATAAATTTTTTGTTTTCTTATTAAGGTAAAAAAAAAACATTTTAACAACTATGATCTTACTGTTCTGTTTCCCAAACATGCCAATTCAAACAGAAGAAGCTTTTTTTTATGGCAGAAATATTCTTGGGTACCTAGGGCTTCTCCTCCAGATTACAGTGAAAACGATTGTATGCCATGACATCTGAATCGGAAAGTTTTAAGTCGGATACTAGCTGGGATTTTGGTTGGAGAGCAAGCAAAGTGGAAACAGACACAAAAACAGTTGGGTGAAAAAATAAAGGATATTAAGGGGGAAATCACAAAAAGAATCAAGATTTACAGGGGAACGAAATATTCATGTTTAAAAATTTCTTGGACTTTACTGACCATTTCATCAAGTCTGACAGGAACATAAAGTACATCTTGCTCCAAACCTTGCAAACGGTTCAAAATCTTTTGGACATTCAGATTGCCAAATTGTCTGTACTAATGAAATCATTCACCAAAAGCGTGAAAGACATAGGCGGGGGGGGGGAGAGGTAAAATCAAGCCAGATTATAAACTGATTCTACCACCCAGTAGGGATTACGTACTATTAAACTTTCACTGGAGGATTAAGTGACCTGAGCCCAAAAAATGGAGACTACTCCACCCCCCAACATCCCTGATTCAAGCTCATAGTACATAAATTACAGATATATACAACATACAACATACAACATAGATACAACATACCCCTCCCAGAAAATATTTTTGGGCGCCTTTGTATTAAGGACGCCTCTATGTTCTCACAAGAGTTTACACGCTTACTGGGCATTACTCTGTCACTACTGGACTGGACTAATTATGAGGAGGTCACTGAGGTTATTAACCATGAAAGGGGAGGGACAATTACTATCATATGCCTAACACTTCCCAGTGAAATGTTTTACCCGTGCTGTATGTATGCATTTTAAAAGGATGTCCAGAGACGATTTAAGTTTACTAATCTAAACTGTAGACATAGGATGCAGCTCTTTAACATTGGAACGGTAGAACTATGGAAACGGATTTCAACATATTCCACAAAATAAAAAAAAAACAGAAAACGTCAAGAAAACCTATGAACAAAATAACATGAGACGGAAAAACTTCAAATCTATTTTCATTAGCTTTTGTTCATAGATTAGTCTTAATAGAGAAGGGGTCTAGGCCCCCCCCCCCGCTGCCGTCATATATTTATAAACGATTGTCTAAAGGAATCGCCTCCCTTGGTAAGGTGAATGGATTAGGATTATTTTATGCATTACTATGAGATAAGAGACAAAAAACTGGCAACAAATTCAAACATTTGAAAATACTGAAATATATTTGATACCTGCAGATCATGATGTTCATCCAGAAATGTACTTCCTATTAATTCATGGGCGTCGGCTATTCGTTCAACAGGATACCATATTTCGTTTAATAAATATTCAAAGATATCTGTTGCGCCTAAGAAAAAACAACAACAATATAATATAAAATTAAGACCGAAATAAAAGAAGTAAAAAAACTATATATACTATATAAACTATACAAATCTATAATATAAATATACTTTTATTTTGTTTCAGCCTTCGTTTTTCTTTTCTTAGTTACATTTCAATACTTGTTTTTCCTCTAGCTCAAATTCAGCTTATAAAATGTCAACATGCTATAACAAGCAACAAAAATGCCATTAACTGGTTCCAAAACGACAAGTTCTCCTATTTTCAGGGAGTGAAGACCCCGGGACGTAAACGGTTTGAAGCTTCAAAACTACATTTGGGCATAAATATACACATATTTGCACAACTAGACATGTTTTTCGCCAAATTTTTCTAGGGTGAGGGGGAGAAGGTAGTCCTGAGACATTTCCTCGGATGACGCATTCCCTAAATATATACAGTTTTTAGTTGAACATGCTATACGGCTTCCCCTTCCCGGTCACTCCTGGAGTAATCAATTAAGTGATTACGCATCCACTTATAGATTTAATTGATATCAAAGTCAATATACGCATGCACTGGTTCTTCTACAAAACATTTGTAGAAGATCACATGATAAACTTTGTTTTTAGCTTCTCATTGCGAAAACGTATTTGCATACCTACTTCGCGTAGTCTATTCATAAATATGGAGTACCAAGAAATAATAACCTCGAATAATCATATTAGAATAAAATTATTTCGAATTATCATTACTCTTCATTAAAAAGTGGACAAAGGAGAGACAAAAAGTGAGCAAAGCTCGAATACAAAAACGTAAAAATATGAATACATAATTTAAAGACAAAACAATGTGTTGGGAAGGCAAAGCAGTGGGATCAGATAAATACAAAAAAAGACGGGAAGTAATATTTGAAACATAATAATAATTACAAACTATAATACTTATAATCAGTGTATTTGGCGTTTCATTTTGTAACTCTATTAAAAAATCCACAGTTATTTTGTAGAAAAGCGTTACCAAAAGGGGGGGGGGTACATGCCTAAAGAAATTAGGCTTTTGCAGACTTCTTTTTACTTTTTATTTGACTTTTTTTTAAAAATCCTATTGAAAAAGTTAAAAAAGTCAAAAAATTGCGAAACTCAGATTTAATTAAAATCTTGCGACAGTTATCGTTCTGTGAAGCTTTGACTTTAGATAGAGTTTAAAAAAAGAGCTAAAATTCTATGAATTTTAATTTAAAGACTTTATTTCATGATACAAGAAAAGAAGCAAAGATGAAAAGAGAGACAAATGCGATAAGAAAGTGAAAGAAAGACAGACAAATCAAATGGACACAAGTTACACCTTGGCTTCACATGTCTAAGCTGAAAAAAGAAAAAAAATACAAATTTTGGTCAGATCGAAAAGTTTTAGGTGTGTTGTTTTTCAATTTTCGTTTCTGCTGACCAGAAGATGTAAATTAGAGGATTAAAAAAAAAAAAAAAAAAAAAAATCAGAAGTTTAAACTATCTACTCTATCTATTAAACAGTCTACGCGAGAAATAAAAGGAAGAGATAACTTAATAGAAATCAATACAATCCAATTTTTTTGAGCAATCCACAAAGAAATTATTCATTTTACTTTTCATTATTTTACTAATCGTCGCTGTGCCACGTTGAAACACAATAATAATCGGAAGTGTAGTTCCCATTAAATGGAAGTGTATAAATATGAACAGGGAAGCCAAGACCGTTGAAAAGACGTATGTAATACCTTGTCCCACGTAAAAGTTGTAAGTGGTAGTTTCGACTAGCACGTGGGCCACCTTTTATCATAACTTGTCACTTACGTCCTCTTTGTATATAATTGTGAAGGAATGTTCTACTAAACAGAGAGTGTTTACCTTGGTTACTTAATATTTTCTCAACCTTATATGACATCTATAGTAGATGTCATTGCCCGAAAGTGGTTGCAGCATTAAAATGTCTACAATGCCTTGAAACTTTCAGAAGAAAAGAATTTGGTGCAAGCAATTTCTGCAGAAAATAAGCGAAGAATTATATCCAATTTAATCTTTAATATTGCTTTGTACTTTCCCACACCTGTGGTCATGCAAAATACAAAACAAAGAGGCTTCTTGAATTCACTGAGCCTCAAATTTTTCCATTTATTTAAATTAAGATACAAAACATAACTGATGAGCGAACATTCATTGGAAATTCCTTACATACTGACAAATATTCTAATGTAATTTTGGGATCCTTCCTACATGGGATACAGAGTGGGCTTGTCGTACAATTTTTGTCCAAATTTGTTGTACATTACATTACTATAGTCCAAAGAAAAATAAGATTATTTTGTAGAAGCATAGAGATGAGGTAGAAGAAGAAGAAGAATCAGCATAAAGCACTTTGGGATAACCACTTTGAGGCCATGAACATACATCAACTACAGAAAACAAAAATCATTGCAGAATTGGCAAAAATCTACAACCCTGATGATATGCTCATTCAAGCAAAAAAAGATCTCGCTTTACTTTTAACAAAACTGAACATTGATACACAGTCATATGAAAAATAAATCAACAACACAACACATATCAATACTCCAGTGGAACGTAAGATCACTCACAGAAAATAATCTAAATGAACTGTTGTCTTTTATGAATAATAAATCCATTAATATTGCGTGCCTCCAGGACAATCATTTAACCTAAAATCACCAAATTAAGTCTGTGGGATATACTATCCTGAGAAAGCATAGATTATCAGAGAGAAAGGGAGGTGGATTAGCTTTAATAATTAATAATAATATAAAATTCTGTGGCATCAACTTTTCAGATTTTGTAAATGATGTTGATGGAATTGGTATCAGTGTTTGGCTGAATAATACAAAAACTTACATAATAAGCTTTTATAACCCTAATGGCCAAACTACAGATGCCATGGATTCCTTCAACTATATAAATAATTCTAATATGTTAAAAAATATCATTATTTGTGGAGATTTCAATGCCCACAGCCTTTTGTGGGGGAATAAACCAGCAAATAAAGCTGGTTAGCTCATTGAGCGTATGACTTCAAATTATATTGAATTAGCTGTTGCTACCCCTCCAAACCTGAATACATATTTCAACTCCAAAAGTGGCTGCTTCTCTTCAATTGGCCTACAAATTGTGTCATTAAATATTTTGAATAAAATTTATATAAATAAAATTGATAGTCTATGTACTGACCACTTTGCTATCGTTTGCTCCCTAAATGAACCTGCTGAAACCTTATCACATACCTCCAGATATGTCAACACTAAAGCAAATTGGCCTATGTTCCAAAATAAGCTAAATGATGAAGTTACAAGTTTCACCCAAAATTCATGCATTTCAAACACAACAGTTGACACACATGCCGAAGTTCTGGCATCTTTACTAATAAATACAGCTAATCATGCTATCCCAAGGACAACACCCAAGAAAACCTTCCCTAAATACATTCCCAAAGCATGGTGGACAAATGAGTGTCAAAATAAATGGAGAACAAAAAAAGGTAGCTAGGAGAGCATTCATAAAAAAAACATCACCTAATTCATATTTAAAAAAATTACAAGCAGAATGTAACCTAAAAAGGGCTATAATAAAGGCTAATTATAACTACTGGAATAATTTTGCAAATAATCTCTCCAGAGAAACACATGAGCCAATTATACATGAAGTCATAAGCCATATCTGTGGGAAAAAGACTTCCCCCAACCCACTCCTGTATGAGCTTATACATAATAATACCCATTATGACAATTATATTGAATAAGCTAAGCTATTTGCTTCTCTTTTTTTTAATAATCTAACATAAAATAATTGCAGAAAAATATCCCCAATCCCTATGAACCCAAGTTACCAAACAAGCCCCGGATCCGAGTATATAACCATCCCATTTTTAATCCAGGAAATGAATAATGCAATACATCATATTAGGACCAAGAAATAAATGAATCATTCTCAAAAAATAATGTCCTAGTTGCAGCTTTCCTAAATTTTGAAGGGACATATGACGATGTGAACCACCAAATCCTTTTAAATAAACTTGCAAACCTTGGACTATCCCCTCACCTAGTATATTTCATAAAATATTTGATAGAATTGCGAAATTTTATTGCTTGTGTAAACTTAGCCCCTTCACCCAAAAAGATAATAATCAAAGGCCTTCTTCAGGGGGCAGTCCTCAGCCGCCTCCTCTTTGCTCTATATCTCTGGGGCATGAACCTCCCCAACACGAATCTACAATATGCTGACGATCTGGTGTTATGGTCATCTGGCAACACCTTTGAGATATGAAAGTCAAAGCTGCAAAAGTCACTTTTCCAATTTGAAAAATTCTCTCAACATTCAGATTTACTCATTGCACCTACCAAGTCAAAAATAATCCAATTTCCCCGAAAGCGAAATCATGTTAATGCAAGACTAACTCTAAATGGAACAACTATTCCGGAAGATAATCATATTAATTACCTAGGTCTCATGCTCGACCAAAAACTTAATTTCCACCTCCACATTTCAAACACAATAAAAAAATGCTATAGAAAAACAAATATACTAAAAAGACTTCTTTCCACACCCTGGGGATGTAAGGAGAAAGCCTTACTCCAGTTTTATAAATCACATATAAGACCCCATACTGACTATGGGCTCATCGTCTATGGTGCATGTGCAAAGACCGAGATGCAAAAAATTGAAACAATACAAAACGATAAAATAAGTCTCATATTTGGTCTTAGGAAACCCACAAGCACCAAGTTTCTGCTTATGGAGAGTGGATTATCAACAATAAGGGTTAAACAAAATCTTTGTAAGATAAAACATCTTACAAACATTGAATCAAATAGCTCACACACCCTACATAATTGGTTACGAAATTCAGCCATGTATAGAGGCATTGCAGATCAGTATGCCAATATTCAGAAGAAGTACCCTGTACCGGCAAAGTCTATAGCACCTACTTTCCACCAATCCCCTCCATGGAATTGGTCAATTCCCATAATAAACACTGATTTCTCAAAGTGGAATAAAGATTTAACCCTCATTGCTTTTGTCCAGAAAAAAATTACTGAACTTAATACAATTACCTCTAAAAACCATTTCCAAAGATTTGTTGATTTTTCCTAAATAAATGAATACGTCGTAAGTGGTGCCTTCCGTCAGCTTCTAAACATTGTAATGGGCAACAGATTATAATACAGCATCCAGAATGTCTGTTGAGTTAAAAGCCTTAATCATGTCAATAGAATACCTTAAGAAAAAACAACCTTTGATTGCTAATTCAATTAATATTATAGTGTATTCCGATTCTTTATCAAGCCTTGAGGTGCTGGCCTCAGCTCCTAAGTATAAGTTGGACATTGACACTTATCATTGTATCAGTATTATAGATAATCTTGCTTCAAGTGGAATAAGAACTTATCTTCAGTATATTCCTAGCCACTCTGGTATAAGTGGTAACCATCAGGTTGATGAAATAGCAAAAAATGCTATAAATATTGACAAGTCAAGTAGAAGACCAATCCCCATTAGAGATATTTACCTATGGAGACCGTTAGTTATTAATTTTTATAAGAATAATCATAGCTTTTGTTTTTTTTCCATACAAAATTTTTCTAAAATACATCATAGAATTTATTAAAAAGACAATGGTATAAATTTTTTTGCGTTTGTGTATGAGTATCCTCATTCAACTGGTTCATTTCCCCTGTCCCCTCTTTGCAGGCATTGTAATATGAATAATTAAACATTTTACCATTGCTTATTTGAATGCAATATGGTAAGGTCTGCACAACACCTTGCTTTGCAAACTGTTAAAATGCTTCAAACACCACAAAATATCACTGTCAGCCAAGAGCCTAGCCAACTATAGCAGTACATAGAACATAGAAATCGATATCTATCTTCTTAAATTTGAACTCCTAAAGTTGAAAGATCTACTGAAAGATATTTAAAAATATTTAATAAATATAAGACGATCAAGCCAATAGCTCTGTAGCCCAGAGATTGAAGCAAAAGGAAAAGGGCTAAATAGTATTACAGAAAAGCCCGCCTGCTGTTAAATAGAAGAAGAAGAAGATAACTTTTAAGCCTAAACATAAACCATATCTGAATATATCTAATAAATATGAGGCAATCAAGCCAGTAGCTCTGTAGCCCACAGAGTGAAGCAAAAGGAAAAGGGCTAAATAGCTATACTGAAAAGCCCGCCTGCTGTTAAATAGAAGAAAGAAGAAGAAAC
The DNA here is from genome assembly GCF_049724085.1 of Artemia sp. Qi Xiang Cuo. Classification (NCBI taxonomy): domain Eukaryota; kingdom Metazoa; phylum Arthropoda; class Branchiopoda; order Anostraca; family Artemiidae; genus Artemia; species Artemia sp. Qi Xiang Cuo. Next base: position 17,791,250 of record NC_142797.1, on the reverse strand, counting down.
CATGCTTATTCCTTATGCGCGAGTTCTATGTTTTCAGCAAAGTGCAAACAGTTCACAATACAGCATTTTTTAAACGGTCAACGAAAAGAAAGATTGAAGAGACAAGTAGTCGATCATGTATGTTGTGGCTCCCTGTCCCTGTCCCTTTTCTTTCTTTTTTCAGATAAATGGCCTGTCCTTTTCTTAATTAAGTTTGCTTACAATATAATTTCAATTACAAGTTAAAGTCTCGTTGGCAAGTCAGTAATTTCGCAATAAGTGAACTTTTGGGATAAAATCTATTTCTGTCTATCTGGACTTGGCCATTGATAGTTAATGGTATTCAAAAAGTCTTTGCATTTATAGCTTTCATTTATAGGATTGGCCAGGGTCAATCCAGGGTCCACCCCTACACAAATTTTCTCTGTACAAAAGTAAAGATTTTGTTTTTAGTCTGTTTTCAGAGTTTGTAGATATATGTTTTGTTGGAATTGACCTTTCGGAGATTAAAAGTGAGTCATTTTCTCCAACCATGTAAGATTATTTTCCCTGAACCCAGTCAGGGTAGGAAAAGAGTTTGAGAGAAAAACCGTCATTAATATATCGACAAGAGGGTTCGTTTACCCTCCAAAGAGATAGCTAGAGACATTAGCGGTGACACAGGTTGTGGCACTCTTGGCCCATAGTTTGGCCCTTTTAAGGGTTCGATCACGTTACTAGACTCTAGCAGTACTGCCAGTGATAGCACTGTGGCGTTAGAGATCAAAGAGTGGTAGCCTATACGATACCATATCAAATAACTGGTAGCCCCAAGGCATCCGGTACAACCAATGTAACTATGAATATTTTCTAATTCCTTGAGCTTGGAGAGACGTTGTTAGAAACTTTATGGTGAGCAGCACGGGGACGGGCATTATATTTTCAGAGAAGGAAAGTAGCACAAGCCCCTAAAACTTGAAATCAAGAAGAGTAGCTCACCAACAAATTCATTTGATTAAAGAGCCTCTGCAGGTTTTCCTGTTGTTGACTCCAACTATCGTAGAGCAAATTCGACCAGAATATATTTGGATGCACAGCTAGACTTATCAAAACTACACAGCCTGTAGCATGCAAAATAGGTGCAGCTTTATGGACCATGGTGCAGCTTTATGGACCATGGTCAGGACCAGGTGCAGCTTTATGGACCATGTTTTATTTTTATTGATTTTGACTAGATTAATATATCTGATAGAGGGTCGTAAGTTACTATAGGTGGATTTTCGCGTCCCACCGAAAGGTCGCAAGAAGCAATTCGTAAGAGAAAAAAGTCACAACGTTGCGTGAATGAAAAAATCCCCTAATAATAAACGAAGGCTGAAAAATAAAAACCAGATAAGACAAAAACCCAACCTAACATCATTGATGCGATATGTCGTCGCTGTTACCCTAAAGGTCGTATCTGACATTTTCACACGCTATCTCATATTATGCCTATATGAAGTATACATAACATTTGACATGTTACGGAATTCTACATTTCACGTTATAAAAAATTAAAAGTAAAAACACATCAAAAACTTGTTTATATGCGTTTTTTCTGCGTTTTTACGAGTAAGACCAAAATTTCAGAGGGAGGGATGGGGGTTCAACCCGGAACCCCACCCTGTATACGGCCTTGCTACCTATATATCGGTGGGAATAGATTTTTTAATAACGTAATTTTGTACGGCAATATGTGTATGTCGCCAGGAAGGGGAAACTATTCAGCAAAGGAATATGAATTTTAGAAGCAACATCTCAGAGAGAATGGCCTATTATTAGTTGGTATTTTACCTTTGAGGCACGCAGTCTGTAGAGCATCATCACCATATCTGCTTTTGATGAAGGGATCAGCAGCAAATCGAATCAACAGCTTGGCTGTATCTAAGCGATGTTCCTGAAAAAAAAAATTGAATACTTTTTTAAAATATCATCCGTTAAAAACAAGGCCGTGTCCATGGTAGAGGGAGATTTTTAGCCTCTCCCCCCCCCCTCCAAAATGTTTGTCCGATTTCTAAAAACGTAACAAAATGCATGTAAAAAAAAGTATGCGTTTTTATGCGTCTTCCTGTACCCCTTCCTCTAAACAAAATCCTGGATACTGCCCTGGTTGAAAATATACTTTCCTATTTTGCCAGAATTTTCCAAGGCTTTGTGAGAAATCCTTCAGTAGGTTCAGTGAAGGTTCTTGAAGGTTCATTAAAAATCATCAGTTAGGTTATAATTGGCAAATTTTTACGAAGGCAAATCTTGATGAGGAATTGGAGAGGGTAATTTAGGATGAACTTAAAGTTAAAATTTGACAATTCTAAATTTCAGAAATAAATTTTGATAGCTGAAAACATATTTGTGACAAAATGGTGTTTTTTCTTTAAGGACAATGCTTCAAAAATAGAAGTATAGACGATGCATAAGCCAATATAAAAGCAACATTCCTGAAATAAAAATAACAAAAATATTTTGAAAATATCATTAGTCGAAAAAACAGCTTTCGACGTTTGTCCGGAATTATCCAAGGTTTTGTGACAAATCCTACGGTAAGTTCAGGCATATTCCCAGAGAAAACGGTTCCCTAAGTTAGACCCCGGCGCCACGCCGATAAGGGAAGACCGGCGGCAGCGGGCCAAAATAGCAGCGGCATCGCGCCACTGGCGCGCCACCGTCAGTGAGTTGTCGGCAACGCGCCACCAGCGCGATCAATGTTGACCGCAAACATTTATGTTTTCATCAGTCTTTCTCAAATCCCAGCTTGAATTTACAAAAGATTCGGACCCACTCATGAATTAAAAACTTCGCAAGTCACTGGCTGAACGTTGGTCTTCTTCGCTGGTATTCATCAAGAGAAGTAGAAATCTGGAAGAAACGAAATGGCTGTGGCGTTTCCTTATTTTCGAAATACCTTGTTTTCGAAAAAGGGGGAAAATACCCCCTAAAGTCACATAATCTTAATGAAAATCACACCATCAGATTCAGCGTATCAGATAACCCTATTGTAGAGATTTAAAGTTCCTATATGCAAAAATGTGGAATTTTGTAAAAAAAATTTCTGGCAGAAGAAAAATCAGGGATGCGTTTTTATTTGTTTTTTTTTTCTTCCCACGGGTGATCGTATCGACCCAGCGGTCCTAAAATATTGCGAGAGGGCTCATTCGAATGGAAATCAAAAGTTCTAGTGCCCTTTTAAAGTGACCAAAAAAATTGGAGGGCAACTAGGCCACCTCCCACGCTAATTTTTTCCCAAAGTCACCAGATCGAAATTTTGAGATAACCATTTTGTTCAGCATAGTCGAAAAATCTAACAACTACATCTTTAGGTGTAAAATGACCCGCCACAGTCCCCGGGGAAAAGGCTACAAGTTGTGAAATTTGTTCATTGTTTATATATAGTATTTGTTATTGGGAAGTATACAGCAATTTTTTTGGGGGGGGGGGGGGTGCTTGGGGTAGCTTCTAAGGGGAGAATCTTTCCTTGGGAGGGACATTTCTGATGAGTGAATATTCTAGGGGAAATGTTACACAGGGGGGTCTTGACAGAATTACTATACGAAATTCTTTTTAATTGTCTTACAATCTCTTTGCCAAATTTTTTATACGAAGATATTCCAGGGGTCTTATCCAGGGGATTTTTTCTGCACGTTTTGTTTTCTGGGAAATAATTTCCACGGAAGGGGTATTTCTGGAGTGACCAAGAAACCGATTATGAATTAAAGTCTTATTCCAATGAAAAAATGCCAAGAAGAATTTTTCAGGATGAATCGTCCACAAACAATTCTGTAGAGAGGAGGGGGGGGGTGGATTTTAAGCGAGATAGGAACTGTCTGGAGGGAATTTGACGGGGGTGCACTTTACGTTGGATTAAATTTAAACGGAGGAGTTCCGTGAGGTGGAGGGGTATATTTCACAGAGGGTGAGCCAGGTTTAACGGCATTATTTGAAAAACGAACAGAAATTATGCCATATATGAAGGGTTGTCCCCTCCTCAATACCTTATTCTTTACACTAAAGTTTGACTGTTTACTAAAATTCAGACACGGGGGTGTTTAACTAGAATAGGAAACTTTTTTAAATGTGCTAACAGCTTTAGCGTAAAGAGCAAGGTATTGAGGAGGGGCGACCCTTCATATTTGGAATAAATCTGCCAAAACTAATATGCGAATTGTGTTTCAATTTTTCATGCACGGTTAGCCCAAATTGAACCTGGATTAGTTGAAAAACGTTCAGAAATTAAACAAAAAATAAGTTTTTTTAACTGAATGAAAGGAGCGACATTAAAACTTAAAACTAACAGCAATTATTCCGTATACGTAAGGGGTTGTCTCCTCCTCAATGCCTCACTCTTTACGCTGAATATTTGACTCTTTTTTAACACCCTACTTTTTAAAACAGTAAAAAACTTTAGTGTAAAGAGCGAGGCGTTGAGGACTTTTTAACTTTATTGCAAAAGATAGAGAATGGGGCATCCAGGATTTTTTTTCGGGGGAAGGGGGGGATTTTTTTACTTTTTTGCGAGTCAGGCAAACTTTTTTTGGAGGGAGAAGAGGGCTTCAAACCCAGTTGCCCGCCCTGGATATGGTACTGTACTGAAACCAAAAATGTCTTCAGTCATCCCTTAAACAATTTTTTAAGTATTTTTTCTACTTAGGACACACAATTCGGCAGATTTTAGGCAACTTTACTCAGTTGATTCTATGATTTTCCAGCTGGATTCTATCCCTCAGAGAATTGCACGAGAAGGCTATCGACCTGTGCTTAAAACAGTCGGTTATGAAACCAAAAAGTAGCCCATGGCCCGCCAAGGCCAGCTGCGTCTTTTATTTATTATTATCATCGAGAAAAAAACAATAAAAGATCAAGCTATTCTTGGCTAGATAATTACTTACTTGAATAGCATAGTGAAGCGCAGTTTTATTTTGAATGTCAACAGCATCTACTGCAGCTCCTTTTTCAAGTAGATACTGGCACAGTGGAACCGACTGAACAGAGTTGATTAAACACGTGCCTCCATTATAATTGGGTATTGTGATATCAGCACCACTTTCAACCAAAAACTTGACTATGTCATAATAGGTCATAAAACAAGCACTTCGTACTGGAGTAGAGCCTAGGATGTAGGTTATTTTTAAACAACTTTACATAACTTTGGTCGACTTATAAGTTATAAACTGTAAGTTATAGCTATAATATCAGTTAGTAGCTTTATTAAGTTATTTGAATCTTCAATGTCTGGGATATTAAAATAACCTTATTCTGATGATGAAAATGACCTTCATTTTCCCTTTCCCAAATTAACTTTAATTTCATTTTATTCGCTGTAAAAAGTGAACCCATTAGTATATTGGACGTCTGAGTATTTATGACGTCATTTTTATGGAAAATGCAACATTAAGGCCTGAATTTTGCCTAAGTCGTGACCTATCTAGATCGTTTTTTGTTTTGTTTTTTTAGACTGGAAAACGAACAATTACCTTATTACGGAAAATCCTATTCAACGAACATTAGACACCGAGCCAAAGTTGGTCCTCTTCCGAGCGAAACTTGGAAATTATTGTAATGTTTCTGCCGCAATGTGCAGCATTTAATGCGAAGCAATTAAGAATATGAGAATCACTTCACAGCTATCAAACGGGAATGTCTTTCTCTAAAAGCTCGGAATCAAGTGATTTTTATTTACCTAGCAAAAATCCACCTTGTCATAAATATGGAACTCCTACATAAACTAAGGGAAATATATATATATATATATATATATTTTCCCTAATTCTCCAGTGTCCCATCTTTACAGATTTTTACAAAAATGTGGTACAGGATATGGATACCCAGAAACGAAACTCTATTTTATTTCAAAAATAAAATCGTTATTTGTAAATTCGCCACAAATATGGAAAATTACAGCTCTGAGGGTAGGTGAAATGACGATTTTTGTCCAAAAATGCAAATTGTTTATTGTTTTGAAATCTTTACTTAAATTTTCTACAAGAAGCAAACTTGGACAGTTATAGAGCGAGGGGGGAGGTGTATCATGTCAATATTTGAACGCTAGACTAAAAAAATTCTTAAACTTGATATAACATCAATAGCCCGTTCAGACATATTGGGAAACGCACAAAAACCGATCGGTACCGTACCATGGGAAAACCAATCGGTTTTTTTAATAGTACCAATCGGAAGGTACTTCCTCTTTCGGGGAAGGTACTTCCTCTAAGCTAAGTCTCTAGAAATACACTTAGCTTAGAGACTTGGCCCGTACAAGTGCGTGTTATCTGTGCTTTATAGGAGAAGGTTTTGAGTCTATCGTTTGAACGCTTTTCCCTCGGACCGATCGTTTTTTCTCATCGGTTTTCCCATGCGTCTGAACGAGCCATAAACAAAAATAAAATTAGAAAACTTTACAGACACTCGACAAATTTAGAAAAGCGCAGATTTGGCTTTCATGTGAGAGGGTGACTCTTTTAATTTTCATGACCCAACTCCACTCCAATTTCCGTCTCTCGCCATGTTACAAATTCTAAAACTCAAATAATGAAGCATAGATAATTTTAAACGAAAAGAATGTTAACTATTTCCCTTAATATTTTGAAGTGTATTCTGATGGCTTAAGTAAAGAACATAATGCAGGTGCTACCTGTTGTAACCTTACCTTAAGCCTTCATATTAGCACATATTTCGCAAAATCTTATCTAGTCTCTTAAATCCTAAACCGTACTCAAATTTCCTTTCTTTTAAGATCCCAGCAACGCGCAACAGGCAAGCTAGAATCCAAATCAACTTAATTTTAATAAATCCAATCTAAAACTAAAAGAATCAAAATATAGCTTATTTTAAGTTTTCCCTAATATTACTGGGTAACCCCACATTGTTTATGTTGCTAATAGTTTATAAATTTACTTAAAGACATTTTAAGACACCAAAGCTATCCAGCCTTATTATCTGTTTTTCTTGAATTTTCAAAGTACTTGGCACTTAACAGAAATCATGATTAAAATCTTAAGACTCCCAATAGAAACAGGCTAATTAGGAAATCAAAATGAAAATTTTAGAAAATATTTTTAGATTTTGAAAAAAGTATAAAAACATAGGCTTAACATTTAAAATACAGGGTTTGAAAACTGTATGTGCTACTGACAGTGCAGTTTTATCCATCGGTGGTAATTTCATCTTTTTGCCCATGTATCTAAAAATAATCAAAATTAAAGTAAGTCAACCCAAAGTTTTCTGAAAATCCGAATCTTTGGTTTTAAACGTTTTGTTCGTTGATTCCAAACAGTTAGGACTGGGTAAGGGTCATCGACTAATTTTATTATTAATAAATAATAGGTATAGGTACATATATATATATATATATATATATATATATATATATATATATATATATATATATATATATATATATATATATATATATATATATATATATATATATATATATATATATATATATATATATATATATATATATATATATATATATATATATATATCGAATAGATAGGTAAATTCATAGAATAGCGGCTCTCCAGAAGCATGCATCCTAGAACAAAAAGATATGTTTAGATTGTGCCTGAGCTTCGCTTACAGCTTAATCTATATTGTGAACAAATTATTCATGCTATTGGGTGTGCTGATCATGCAGGTGTACCTGTTCGCAAGTCTCGAGTAAAAACGGAAGAACATGGTTGGTCTCGAAATCCAATTTTAGTTAGTGCTTGTTCCCAGGCTAAAGTATGGTTGCGTATATGGCAAGACTGTGATAGGCTTAGAGTTGGTGTTGTAAATGTCGTCCGTATTTACACGAAAAGAAAGTTTTGCAGAGCGCTCCGTGATCATGTTTCCAATATCAAAGCTTAATTAGCATCAAAAATCGCTGACGATCCAAATTCGCTTTGGAAGTCTCGCCCCGGTCGACCTACTGTTTTTAGTGCTTTAGAAATACCCGAGTCCGAGTGGGTGGCTCATTTTTCTGGCCAGTTTAAAGCCCCTGATAGTCCACAGGCTAAAAAGTTTGATGATGAAATTAAGAGTATTTTGAACAGTCGAGCTAGATCTGAGCAGGTAATCTTTGGAGTTAATTTGATTAAAGAGGTTATACCGAAGCTTAAAAGAAAGTTTTCTTGTGGGTCGGATGGGATTTGTGTACGCCATTTTGAGTGTGCCAGTGATTACCTTTTTGACCATATCACTTTATTGTTCCAGATGATTTTTACAGTTGGAGTTGTGCCCGATTGCTTATGTGTGGGTGTTGTAACTCCGGTTTTGAAAAAAGGGAAACCACTTTCTCAATGTTCGTCTTATAGGCCCATTACAGTTTCTAGTGTGTGTTTCAAAGATTTGAGTTGTTGATTATTGATCATATTCGTCAACAGCGTGTCATTCCTCCTTTTAAGTTTGGGTTTCAACCACGTCTCGGTTGCTACCACGCTTTAAGGAGTTTATTTACAATATTAAAGGATGCTGAAAGGTCAGATAGTCCTTTGGCTATTGGCGCATATGACAGTAGTAATGCTTTCGAATCTCTAATTCATTCTCAGACTATGCATGAGTTATCAAAAAAGGGGGTATCTGTTGATGTAGTTCGACCTCTTTATTGTATGTATAGACATCTTCGAGTACGTTCAAAGATTGGATCTTTGGTTCGTTCTTTAGAACTCCTCTTGAATATTGGAATTAAACAAGGAGCCATTACCAGTCCTCCTATCTAGAATGACGTGACCCTACGAGCCAAAGGCGATTTATCACCTTGTTGTATATTGAACGGTGTAAGTGTGTCTGCTATTTGTGATGCGATTGGCGCTCCTAACCTAAGTACTTAAGTAGGGCTGTGTTTAGTTTGGGAAAAAGTTTTAGGGAGATTGCTAAAAATTATAATGAGATTGGTCTTTCTTTAAATGCGGCTAAGTCTCAAGTGTTTCTATTTAATTTTAACGGTTCTGAAACCCCTGATAAAGTAAATCTGGGTTATTCTGATTTTGTACCACTGCATGAACTTGTGTATCTTGGTTTTCCTGTTGATACATCCCTAAAATCAATTCGGATATTACTATTTGCCAGAGCCGTACGTAAGATCCAAAATGCGTGTACTGACGAAGTAGGATAAAAGCTAAATCCTAGTAAACGCTACCTTGTAAAAGTTTAAATTGCTCTTTATCTCCCACGAGTTCTACACATATTTCCCTTATGGGACATTTTTAACCAGTCGGATAAAATAGAAATCAGGAGGGCCTATTTTAAATATTTAAAGTTCCTTATCCGGGTTCTTTACAGCCTTTAGCCCTAATAACGCGACCTGGTACCTTTAGGAGCCAGTTTGAGGTTTTCTAAGAATTTGACGGGTTTTTGCATAATCTGTCTCAAAATTAACATTTTTTTTTATTAAAAAGTATTTTGAAACTCAATTTTCAAACATAACGAGCCTTTTGTTCAAATTTAATCTTTTATTCTATGGGGATTACCTGATTAGCTTACCAAAGAAAGTTCCGTTTGACAGGTAAAAAAGAAAAGGAACCAGCAAAAATATTATACAGCAGTGAAAAGTTTATTCAGAAATGGGTCACATCACAGCAGGCGCTTTGGTAAATTAGGCCTACTAGCACATCAAAGCAATAGCTTAAGTTGCTAATTGGCATTCAATCAGATCATAATGAAGGCGGAGTAATGAAGGAAGGTGTGCGACTATTATGTTCCAAAAATCTTTAATGAAGAGCATAAGATTTTTTGCCACACTTTAATATTTATGCTATGAACTGATCTTTATCTAGTCGACTCTGAAATGGCATCCACATCAAGTGTACAAAGCCGGGCTAAGGATAAAATATTTCTTGTGGGCTATCCCATTCTTCAGATCACCGGTTGTAAACTACCCTCAGATCGTCAATTTTTGTTTCATAGTTATGTGCTGTGGAATTAACTTTAAGAGAATCAGCAAAACTTGTCATACGGAACTGTTCATCTTTTGGGAGAAAGCTCAAATTCCGACTAAACAGGAGCAACATGCAACTACTAAGCTGGAAAAACTTCACGCTGAGTGGAGAAAACTTCAAAAGACCAGAAAAAAACATCGGAGTACATGAAGTTTGAGTTTTCGAGACATCGGGACACATGAAAGTTTTAATGAAGTTTTCGAGACAAAGTCTGGAAAACTTCACTACACCATAGAAGGCAAATTTTCAGAGAACAATATACTAAAGAAAAATTTTATGAAGTAAATATTCCTGAAAAAGAGCCCCTGGTTGTCCATTGGGACAGTAAACTTTTACCGGGTGTTTTAGAAAATGAACAATGTGAGCAAACAGCTATTGCAATTTCATATAGCGATGAGGAATAGTTGCTGGAAGTTCCTGTAACAATAAACAGCTCTTGAGAGGAGCAGGCCATGGCTGTATATGAATGCCTACATGAATGGAGTCTTCCCAGCACCGTTAAGGCTATGTGCTTTGACACTACAGCATCCAACATGGGAAAACTCATAGGAACATGTATCATATTGGAGCAAAAGTTAGGAAGAGAGTTGTTATGCCTAGCTTGCCATCATCATATCTTGGAAATTCTATTAAGAGGTGTATTTGACAAAAAAATAGGGTCAACTACTGGGCCTTATCCCGACATTTTTAAGAGATTCCTCACTGTATTGCCCAAGATAGACAAGGGAAAATATGACAAAGGTATCAGTGACAATCTAGTACAAAAAGCAGCTAACTCCAGAAGTAATTGCAAATGTTGCTTCTGAACTCAAAACCAAATTAACAGAGAGCCATCCCAGAGATGACTATAAGGAGCTATTGCAGTTGGCTCTGGTATTTTTTGGATCTTTAGACGGCAATGTTGTGGGTTTTAGAACTCCAGGAGCCATTCATCACCCTAGGTGGATGGCAAAGGCTATTTACTGCTTTAAAATGTTCATTTTTCGTCGTCAATTTAAGGTTTCTGAAGAAGAAGAAAGTTCTGTGTGTGCCATATCTGTTTTTCTAGTTCAAATTTGTTGTAAAGCTTGGTTCAATGCTCCAAAAGCTCAGGTTGCACCAAAGGAAGATTAAGGTATTTTGTGTAGTCTGTTAGACTATAAAGGTTATGACAACGACAATGAAGAAATAGACCTGGCCAAATTTTGAACCATTTGTGGTATTTGAATGAAGAGTTGGCAGGATTATCTTTTTTTGATCCCACCATTACAGACGACAAAAACTTTTTAATGGCGGATAAATTGCTTGGTAGCACTGATGAGCCATCAGGACACACTTTGGTTGTAAACCCAAAAGTCAGGTAAGAAAAATTAAAACAGGAAGTTGATGGAGGATTGGTAATTTTACTAACCAAAGAAACGTTTACATTCTTTGACCAATTTATTATAAAAACAGATTCCCTAAGACAACATTCAAGCACCTGGCCTCAAAATAACGGCTTCCACAAAGGACTGAAAATTGTCAAACATTAAAAGTAGTTAATGATATGGCTGAGCGTGGTGTTAAATTAAAAGACGACTTTAAAAACCTTCTGACAAAAGATGGAGGCCAAAAGCGATATGTCCTCCAAGTTGTAAGCAAATGTCGAGCATTATATCCTGACGATTAAATAACAATGCAAATTTATCAAGTCATGATTGTACTACGCCTGTATCATTCTTGTGTGTTTTGTGTGTATTATATACCTGACTTTTATATTTTAAAACAAGAAATGTCATTAGACTTATCAATATTACTTTTTTTATTATATTTCTACTTTAAACTAAAAAATATACCAAAAAAACAAAATTTATCACTCAATAACAAAATACACAAAGTGCAATCCTAGTCGTACCAGGTCACGCTTTGGGGGTTAAATACTGTTGTAACTTGGTTTGACTCGGTTGAACAGCAATTATGTATAGAATATGAATAATAAAGAGCAATATTGGAGAGCAAAAATGGCTTGTATGAGTTGTATGTCTTGACAATTAGAAAGAGAAAAAAACTCAAATTAAGGCACCAAGCAAAGACAAACTTATGAAGAAGAAGAAGACAAATACCTGTATCAGAGACACAGTTGACATTAGCTCCATATTTGACAAGACATTTAACAACTTGTAGACGTCCAGCAACTGCAGCACACCAAAGTGGTGACACTTTATGTATTGACTGGTCATCAGGTACTTGATACAGGCCCTTTTCTTCAACATCTGCATGACATGTAATGACAAGGTATTCAACAATTTCGACATTACCACGCTTGGCAGCAATGAACAGAGGTGTGCATCCATCTTTCTTCTTATTTACTATGGTCTTCCTCTCCTTTTCCTGAAAGATTTACAATGAAAATTAGAGCAGTTAAAGCAGTTAGAGCAGTTAAAGACTGGAACTCGTTATCTGAAGAAGTAGTGTAGGCACCAACTGTAAACAGCTTCAAAAACCGTCTTGACAAGCATCTATAGGAATAAGTGTTTATTCATAATACATAACATTCAAAAGTGATATGGACTTTGTGCACTAGGCACACTATGTTTAGTCAAAATTAGAGGGTGCCATAACAAGATATGATATCATAGGCAGCACGCTAACACTGCCTAAGTAAAGAACGATATGGGTACAATTTTTTTTTTTTTTTTTTTTTTTTTTTTTTTTTTTTTTTTTTTTTTCATACCCGGGCACTTCGTATCGAAGGAGTTGTCGTAGAAACGTCGAAAAGGGCTCATTCGATTGGAAATTGGAGTGGCTAGTACCCTTTTTAATAGTTGAAAGTGATTGGAGGGCAACTAGCTCCCCCCCTACGCCCATCATTCTCCCAAACACATACCATCACAATTTTGAGATAGCCATTTTGTTCAGCGTAGTTGATTTCCAGATAGAAAATATATTTTTGAGGAGGACACTCCCCCACAACCCTCGCGGCAAGGCTTTTAAGTTATGCCCTGAGGGCATATAAGATCAATGTTGACACAATCTACAGTTTATTATTTTTTTTCTTTAAAGCAGGGCCCTTCATATAGAAGTGGTCGTTGTGGAGACTTCAAAAGGGGCTCATTCGATTGGAAATCGCGAGTTCTAGTGCCCTTTTTAATAGTCAAAAGTGATTGGAGGGCAACTAGCCCCCCCCCCTGACGCCAATCATTCCCCCAAACACATCCAATCGAAATTTTGAGATAGCCATTTTGTTCAGCGTAGTTGCTTTCGAGATAGAAAATGTGTTTTTGAGGAGGACACTCCCCAACAACCCTCAGGGCAAGGGCTTTAAGTTATGCCCTGTGGGAATATAAGGTTTTTATTGAAGGTGTTGTGGTAGAAACTTCAAAACAGGCTCATTCGATTGGAAATTCAAAGGGCTACTGCCCTTTTTATTAGTCGAAAGTGATTGGAGGGCAACTAGCCCCCCACGCCCTTCATTCCCCCAAACACATCCAATCAAAATTTGGAGATAGCCATTTTGTTCAGCGTAGTTGATTTCAAGATAGAAAATGTGTTTTTGAGGAGGACACTCCTCCACAACCCTCAGGGCAAGGGTTTTAAGTTATGTCCTGGGGGCATATAAGGTTTTCATAGAAGGCATTGTCATAGAAACTTCAAAAAGCCTCATTCGATTGATAATACAAAGCGCTACTGCCCTTTTTAATAGTAAAAAGGGATTGGAGGGCAACTAGCCCCCCCCCCACCACGCCCATCTTTCGCCCAAACACAAGCACTTAAAGTTGTGGGATAGCCATTCTGTTCAACGTAGTTGATTTCCAGATAGAAAATAGGTTTTCGAGGAGGACACTACCCCAAAGCCCTCAGGGCAAGGGTTTTAAGTTATGCCCAGGGGACATATAAGGCTTTTATAGAAGGCGTTGTCTTAGAAACTTCAAAACAGGCTCATTCGATTGGAAATTCAATGGGCTAGTGCCCTTTTTAATAGTTGAAAATGATTGAAGGACAACTAGCCCTCCCCCCCCCCCTTCACGCCCATCATTCCCCCAAACACGTCAAATCAAAATTTTGAGATAGGCATTTTGTCAGCGTAGCTGATTTCCAGATAGAAAATATCTTTTTGAGGAGGACACTCCCCCACAAACCTTGGGGCAAGAACTAAGAACTAAGAACTAAAGAACTAAGAGGAATTTTAGGCCTTACTGGCTACTTTAGAAAATTCGTACGCAATTATGCCCAAATTGCGAAACCCCTCACGGAATTAACCAAAGGAAACTCCCATAATGTTACCTGGTCCCAGGAAGCTCAAATTTACCTAGACCATCTTAAAAAGGCACTCACTTCTGAACCAATTTTGTCACTCCCTGATTTCGAAAACGGAAAATTCATCGTTACCACTGATGCTAGCTCACAGGGAATAGGCGCCATCCTGTCGCAAATAATCCAAGTAGAAAACCATAGCCCTCTACAGGGAATACCCGAACAAACAGAAAAAGTTATTTGCCATTAAAGTGAAACTTTATCAATGAGCGGAAGTATTTATTCCGCCAAAAACTTAGAATTGTTATCTATTATCTACCATTTGGACAAATATAGACATTTTTTAATTTGTAGACAATTTATACTACGATCAGACCATTAAATAGTGTAAGACCTGTGCGCATTTAGAAACCGAACAGGCATTCGACCCAAATGAATTAGGAAAATCAGAAACCTAGCCTATAAATTCGAACAACTAAAGGGAATGAAAGACGCAGCTTTCGATCGTTTAAGTAGATATCCATAGAATAGTCGACCTAAAACTGAAGAAAATGAAATTAATGCTATTAATACTAAAAGGAAAAATGGCTTTAAGAAAAAAAAAGTCAAAAACGCAGTAAAAGAAAATAAGATTAATTATTGTCCCTTGTCTTTGGAAAATATAAAAAGAAAACAAAAAAAAGACGAAATGTGTGTAGCACTAATTGATTATTTTGTGAATAATGAGGCTTTACCGGATAAATTCAAAACTCTTAGAAAAGAGATAGATGATTTTTACTACGACCTTGATGAAGAATTACTGTGTAGAATTGTGACTGCTGAGACAAGTGGAAACCAAACCTCGATAATACCTGTGTTATCACAAAACTTGATAGGGCCTGCATTTGAATATTTTCATGCGGACACAGGTGGACATTTACTAGCTATGAAAACGTTCCATAAGTTAAAACAATACTTTTACGTACAATCGGCACTGACAAAACTTAAAGAATTCGTAAGTACATGCGAAGCATGTAATTTGAGAAAAATCCCCCCAGCTTATCCAAATCCTCCAATAGGAAGGGTCCCAGTAGCAAAGTACCCCTTTGATATTAGCTCATTTGCCCTATACGGAACAAGTGGAGGCTTACCTGTTTCTAGCAGAAGCAATACTTGTATTCTTTCGGATATAAATCATTTTTCAGGATTTACTTTCGCAAAAGCATTAAAAAATCAAGGTGCTTATGCCACAAGTAAGGCATTAGCAAAATTTTTTTTACAATTTGGCATTCCTAATAAAATTTTGAGTGACAGCGGGAGCAATTTTATTGCAAAAGTAACAAACGATTTAATGAGTTTCCTTAATATAAAGAAAATGGTGACAGCGCCGTACCATCCACAAGCTAATGGCAAAATAGAAAACAGGCATAAAATATTTTCGAACGTTCTAAGTATTTATACGAAAGACAATAGGAGCGAATGGGATAAACTCTTACCTTATTTAACCAACGTAATCAACACTGCTTATTCCGAAACAACCAGAGACAATCCATTTTATTTACTTTTTGGTCAAGATTTTAGAATCCCATACGATGGGATTATTGAATCTCGGCAGTATTATAATAGCTCTGAAGATTATAAACAAGAATTCATGAATAGAATGAGGAAAACTTAAAAAATAGTTTGACAAGAGTTGGAAAAATGTAAAATAAACCAAGAACTAGGAAACCAACCCAAAGTTGTGGGGAATATAGATTTCAAGGTAGAAGATTTTGTTTACCTAAGAAACAAGGTGAAAACGGAAGGAGGAAAACTATCCAACGAATATTCCGGACCGTACAGAATTGTCAAAAAGTACGATAACGAATATACCTTAAAAATAGAAAACCCCGATAGTGGAAAAACTTACAAGGCACATGTTAGCCGAATAAAAAGAGCCAAATTTCCAGAGAGACGGGCACCAAATCCCTCTTCTACTGATTCGTCAGATTCGGAAAATGAGCCCCCTAGATCAAGATTGGCAGAGCTAAAACCCTTTAATTTTAAGCAAGACTATTTTGAGCATGACAGTGACCAGGAAAATTTTGAAGAATTTTTAGCTATGGAAAATCTAGTTGTTCCTAAGAAAAAATCCCTAATACCAGGATTTTTTCCTGAAATAAAAACGCCAAAAAGTCCAAAAAGTTATTCATCGGCAAGCGCAGGAGATTTAGATTATACAATATCTCCAAAAACCCAATTTTTCCCCGATAGAATTTCGACCCCATGTCCCCCCAAAAGATTTCCAGACGATATGGTTTCCCCTGCAACACCGATAGAAAGGCCCCTGTCTGTACAGGAATAATTAAAGAGAGCCGTAGAAACCCCCGGTATTACTATGAAGAAAACTCCTCCCAAAGCTTTAACTAAAACAAACCTGCGAGAGGCTATGGATTTAATAAATTTTCCCATAAAAACGAGTCAAAGTGCATTGCCCTGGAATAAAACTCCAACAGATGACCAGCAAGGTCAATATCATGATAGAACTGTGTCCTAAGTCAAACCCAAATAGTAGACTACATGGAGGGAAACTCTAGTGCAAAAATGGCCCATCCCTTTAAAGACACGGCATTTAAAGACTTAACGACACCCGCAGCGACTATTGATTCATTCCTAGACTCTCAATAATGTTTCAAATCCCCCGAGTTGAAAATTCAAGGCGAGGACTTAGAGAACAAACCTTCTACTTCCAGAGGAGTAGAAATTTACGAAGGAAGGGCAGGTGAGACCTCAAAAAGTGCCACCTCTAAAAGCTCTATTCCGGATTCGTCGGAAACCAGTTCCGAAGAGTCTGACGGTGAATCAGACCATATAGTAGTTAAAGAAATAGGGAAATCAAAACCGAATTCAGCAGCTGAACACGCGAAGGAAACAAGATTAAAAGGGCAAGAATTCTTGAAAAAACAATACAAAAAGTTTGACCTTATTTCGCTAGACAAACCGAAAAAGAAAAAACCGCAAGAAACAGAATAAAAAATCACGACACAGTCAGGTAGAACGGTTAAAAAACCTGACAGATTGAAATACCGCTAACCAATTTAAAGAAAAATTAGAAATATGATAAATGTAACACAAAAATAAATTCAATAATGTGCAATTACAGTTAACAAAGTCAATATTAATGAAAAAAAAAACAAAATTGATGTCAAAACTTTGACAATCACATAAAATAACCAAAGGTAGGAAGATCTTGGTCGACTAAGAACGACAACTGGGCGTTGGACCACGTCTTGTGGGACGCCCGGGGTGTAACTCACGGCCCATTTTTTTTTTTGTATTTTTTTTTTAAAACGACCGTAGGAAGGGATATTTCTCAGTCCTTCAAGTGTAAGAAATTAGTATTTTTATTAAAACCAGGGCCAGTTAAAAAAATAATTAAAGGTTGAATATAAACTTCTGTGAGCTAGTTAAGTTTTATTTTTTTGGATCAGAATGCTTTGAAAGAGAAACAGAGAGTTTACTTTCTGATAGCTCCGAGGCGAAAAAAAAAAAAGAAAAGCTTTTTAATTTCATTATATTATACCTATGACATATGCTGTCCTACAGCTCTGTGTTAAACATTACTTTCAAAGAGAAACAGAGACATTAATGTCTTTAGCTCCTTGGCGAAAAATTTAATTTCATTAGTTTATATCTATGACGTATACAATAAAAGAGAGATCACTGTTCTATAGTTCTGTGACAAAAATGTTCTTTAATTCCATTGGTTTATCTATGACATATCTTGTGCTCTAATTTTTGTGAAATATTTTTGCAAGTCAGTCACTTTATATCTTACCTATACTGCCTCAGGTCCCCTCGAATTTTAAATCAAAATTCTACCCAGGTCCTAAAAAAGATTTATGTCATCAAAAAAAAAAAAAAAAAAAAAATTTACAAATCGTTTAATTTATACCAATAAGAAGACTGCAAGGTGATTACGGTGATATATTTAATAATGGTCTTATACATGGATTAATTCGAGGCGAAATATCCTCTCTACAATGGGCATAAGAGTTTTCTAAGATGTAGAATCCCTACTGAAATTGCCTTCCACGTCAAGATTGGAAAAACAAATTTAAACTATGAAGAAAATTAATCAAAAGTAAATCAAAAATGCCTAACTTGACTTAAAAATTTGATAATCTGACACTATTCATAGCTAGAACTTCATCTGAATCGTGTTTTGCTCTATTTTTAGGTTTTTAGTGTTTAATCTTCCTTTTTTTTACTTGCCGTTTTGTTCGTTTTTCTTGCTTAAAATATCAGTCAAATTCTTATTTTATTATTCTAATAATCAATTCGTACTCAATTTTTTACTTTAATTATTTATTAAAATATAATTTCTCAATAAGTTATTAATTAAAATTTAATTATCTCAATAAACTATTTAGAACCTGATAATTTATTTAAGTTAGACTAAGGTTTATGTTTAACTCGAAAAGACTGTGCTTCATTCAGTGAAAAACGTTTATTTTTGTCAATTTTTTTTCCTGTTTCCCCCTTTTTAGTTCATGCGAAATTTATCTGAGCAACATGTACATTAAATTATCCAATTCTGATATAGTGAATACTAAAGAGATTTCCTCTTGAAACCTATATTTCTTCACCCCCATTATACCCATACAAATTTCCGCCAGTTTTCAGTATATTTTGATAGAGCGAATTTGTTTTTATTAACTGAAGTAAACACGACTAGTTCGAAGTGTCGGGTATTTTGAAAAGAAGTTTGATTTTTAAACTATGAAATTCAGTAGGCCGTACCCTCATATTGGGCAGCTTAATAAAATAAAAAAAACACCAGATCAGGGCTATCATGATTTCTTTTCCAAGAGAAATTATTGGTCCTATACCCGAACATGATCGTGGAAACTCCTAGCCTCAGCATTTCAGCTGTTCAACAGCAGCATTTCAGCTAGCTTGGAATCCTGCATCTAATGACCTTATTCGAAAGGCAAATATGAGGCACCAATGTTGACTCGTAACTACGGAAAATCCAAGAAAAGAAAACGGAGAAACAAAGAAGAACACCTCTGCATTTCAACTGAGGTTAAACCTGGAGCGCAACGAGAGCGTCTAAGCCTAGAAACAGGGTAGACATCAGAAAACGAGTGGGTAGAGAGGTCTCCACTCGTCCTTGCTATGTCCTTTTCCCTCATTGTAGTACTGTTGCGTAAAACCTTGTGTTTATGAGATTGCAACATGCGTCTCTTAAACAGCACGGACGTGCGTGAACAATGCAGGCATGAAAAATATTGTAAAAGTAGACCTCAAACTTAATAATTTAGGGTAAATTATGTTTACTTAATATCGATATTTCCGTTCTCAAAACAAACTTGAAGACATCTGTGTGTTTGATTTTCGTTGTGAGTACTAATATTAGTGTATTTATTTAATTCTGTCTCATAACTAAGAAATCAGTGTACCCAATCAATACTTGACTTATTTGTACCATGAGTTTTCACTTTAAAGAACGTGTGATTATGACTCGATACTTTTATTACAGGAAGTAAATGTCAAATTGGTTATTGAGCATTACAATGAGCTGCCCAGTACAGATACGACCCAGTAGCATCTATTTTCATCATATCTCAACCAACGAAGAGTACTCACCATAACTCCAGGCAACTTTCATCCCAGCTTCGTCTACGAAAACAACAGTTACCTTCGACCGTCGTTTCTTCGACCATGAACCATATTACATATCAGGTAACACTATATTTGAACCTCAGTATCAAGTGCTTTAACGAACTATATAATCACAAAAATGCTGAGAACCTCATCGATCAGAACAAGATAAACGATATTAAACGATATTTGAAGTTAAAAGATACTTAAAGACATTTGAAGATCTTTGAAGCCGAAGTTAAAGACAATTTGAAGTTTCGTTCTGAGAACCACATCGATCAGAACAAGATAAACGATATTTAACGATATTTGAAGTTAAATGATACTTAAAGACATTTGAAGATATTTGAAACTGAAGTTATAGACGATTTGGAGTTTAATTCTGAGAACACCATCGATCAGAAAATGATAAACGATACTTAACGAGGTTTGAAGTTGAACGATACTTAAAGAGATTTGAAGATATTTGAAACTGAAGTTAGACACAATTTGAGGTTTAATTCTGAGAACCCCATCGAGCAGTACAAGCTAAACGATATTTGAAGTCAAATGATATTTGAAGATGTTTGAAGTTGAATTTAAAGACACTATATTAAGAGAGTCACTATAGTATGACGACAACCCGTTTCAAAAGGCACAAATGAACAATTTTACGCGAGAATACATTCTCTATGTGCCTAAAAAAATCCTAAAAAATGATATGCTGAGATGAAAAACACCAACACCTGTAGTGGGAAAAATCATTTCCCAGTTGACTATTAGAACGATATTTAACGGTCATTTCCCAGTTGACTATTAGGGAAAACTTGTCGTGTAAAGACAACTAGACTCGAACTGTTCCACGAAGAAACCATAACGTAAATGCTTCAAAATTTTTGCCAAGACAAAAAGAGTGAAGGACAATTATTTACAACAGGAGGGTGTAGTAGGCTACACTAAGGACACGAAAGGTGATGAATAAATGTGAAGCTACATGTGTTACTTCCTACCAACTTTGACAATTCAAAAATCCCAATTGTGAAAGTGTTATAATGTTATCAGTGAATATGATGAACCCAATATTGTATGTTATAAATCATTCATGTATGTACCACAAGTAGAATTAGGTGTAATATTATCATGTTATTCATTTAACGTAGTGTAGATAGTATGTAGTATGTCATATAGACAGCAAAAAAACTAATGTAAAAGTAGAATAGTCCCAACCTTATTGGAAAATTAAAAGTAATCAGTGTTAGATATAGAAAAAAATCCTTAGTATAGTAGCTAACCTAGAACCAAAAATAACCTTAGTCCGGTAGATGAATTTTAGATAGGGATGTAGAATAAAATAAGAAAAATAATTGAAAAATTTTAAGCACTCCTAATGAGCAGTTACTAATGACGGGACGTCATTATTTGATGGGAAGGGTGATGTGCACCAGCAGTAGAATACCATATATTTAAAATACAAGATTATTTCCTTCTAAAGATGATTCGGGCAGAAATTAAACGTCCCCTAATTGAGTTCAAATACCGCTTCCAAGAGTTTAAATTCTCAATCAGCAAAAAGAGAAATTACATTCTAGCTTCAGTCAAACAACGACGCTAGTCGTTAGAATTTCACTAACATAATTATTAGCAAGAAAAATGCTACGTACGATATTTCTAAGGAAGTTTAAACGGCAAAAAATCGTGTGAACGCCTGAATCATCTGAAAAATCTTAAAGAATTCATTGGACGAAAGATTTACATCCTTGGCCCTCTTGGGCCAATGGCAGGCAATCCTTACAGCGCAGGACGAAAGAACTGCGTTTGGTAGTGGGGTAGATGTGCTTTTTAGTTTTAATCTTAAGTCAGATCTGAAACAATTAATACATCAGACCTAGAGAGATTCAGGCGAAATTATTGTATTTTGGTCACCGTTATTGTCATTGAAGTGACCAGTTCCTGTGCAACTAAGCATGTAAGTTCAATAAATCTATTGTCTTTTTATCTGTGTTTATTTCATTTTATATGTCTGTGTCTAGTCCAATAATAGGTAATTAGTTCGTAAGTCTCCAAGGTAAATGCTCTCAAAGGAATCTGATCTCCAGATAGCTCAAGAAAGAAGAGGCCACATTTATATGTCTACATATTCAATTTTCTCTCATTAATTGAGAGCGGCGCTATCCTAGTTGACACAATCTCCAGCGCTATAAGCGGCGCTATGGGAGAAATTTCTATCGCCACAAGTAGCAAATCTTCTATCGCCACAAATAATAAATCTTTTATCGCTACAGGCCAAACTATAAAGTCTTAAAAAACGAAAAGATTTGAAGTGTTATTTTCTTTTTCCCTGAAAAGACTATTTCAATATAAAACAAACAGAAATTAATTAAAAAAGCTTTTTCCACAAAATAGGTTTTTCAAAGAAAAGTAAAGAACTCCATTAAACAAAAAATGAGCACCACAAATGACTACCACAAATCAGCATCAATAAATAAATGAAACCCAAAATGAACAGAAATTAAAATAAATAACCAAGTCAAACTCAAAACGAGCAGAAATTAACATAAGTTGGGTGCAAAACCTCTATGCCTAATGTGCCAAAATTTAAATGTTTTTAATTTTATAACTTTAATAAATCAAATAATTTTAACCTTTTTGATTACTAAATATCAGTATATGTATATTAAACTGACAATGCACATTCATTTGTATTTTTTCACTAAAGTGCAAATTTTGTTCTGGCCTTGGGAAGGCATAGGGGTTTTGCGCCAAACTTATGTTAATTTCTGCTTGTTTTGAATTTGACTCGGTTATTTATTTTAATTTATGTTCGTTTTGGGTTTCATTTATTTATCGATGCTGATTTGTGGTAGTCATTTGTGGTGCTCATTTTTTGTTTAATAGAGTTCTTTACTTTTCTTTGAAAAACTTATTTTGTGGAAAAAGTTTTTTTAATTAATCCTAGAAAGAGGCACTGTTCCTATAAGTTATTCTGTAAGTTAATATGTACATGCATTATCTACCAGATTAATTTACAAATCTAAAATGCCTCATGTTTCATTTGAAAGGGGTATCCACAATTAGGAGTTGTTATGTCTTCTAAGTTGCAAAGCATATCAAATTTCTCTGGGTCTGAGAAATCATTTAGTCAAGAAAGTGGATAGATGAACTACCTGTTTAAGAATAATATGTTTTAACATTAATCATCTCCAATAGCTGAAACATTTGCTCTCTCTGTCCTTGACCACAAGTGGCTCCCCTCAAGCATTAGCAAAATTGAGCTAGATGTACAGAAGTACATCAATTTCTGGCCTCAAAGCCAACAATCATTTCAAGCTTCTACAAACATATGCATCCTATTCCTTTTGAGGAGATTTTATTAATATTCCTTCCAGAGCTAATCTCTTTGGTTCTATTCACATGAACCAAAGAAATCCACATAAATGCATTTTTGCACTTCAAATTCAAGTATAAATTCTGAATTTGAACAAATCTTAAAAAGACCCCTGTATTGCTGCCTTTTATCAGAAATTCTAAGTTAGGGTTCCCTATAGCTGTACAAGTTTACAGATTGTCTCAAAAGCCTTCATGGGATGCAGAAAGCTACAGTAAATTACAATGAAACTACATGGAGTCCACACCTTAGTTCCATCTGCAACTCCAAGCGTTGCAATATTGTCACACTGGTGCAGTTTTAAGGAAGTAATCATTGTAGCACTGTTTTGTTTGTTCTTTTGGCAAGAGGCAATCAATGAAACCCTCGAAGTAATAGCCTAGCTTTGCTTTTCTGATTTCCCCTAAACACAGGAAAACAATTAGGCTACAGCAAACAGAGGAACTAATGTCAAATAAACAGAAGAAAATAATACTAAAGTATACCCTGCAGGTCCCTGCAATAAGAAACTATTCAATCAAAGAAAGAAAAATATTCAGATAGAGCAAAATACCACACATTTGAAACTGCATGAATTTTATGAAATCTTTTCAATTATCACTTAAGAATTAATTAAATTACATTCTTTTTGTACCATTTCAATTTTTCAATGAAAGCACCAGAAAAAAGTCACTTCTCAATGAAAATCCACCAAAAAGTATTTTTCAAAATCTACAGGAAATTTAGGGGCACATCCCACTCTCCCATAGTTGAAGCCATTGCTACTTAATGAAATACCCAATGTTTGAAACTGCTTTTATACATTTCTTTGGAGATTTACATTCAATTGGATGCCAAATACTATTTGTGGTTTACTTGACCAAGGTGGTACTTGAGCCTCACCAAGCAATTACTATGTCAGAGAGCCTTCACAAACTCCAAGAATACTAATATCGCATCTGGCATATAAAAATCTTTAGGATTCAAAATAAGCTAGCTGAGTGAGCCTAGTTATAGGCTATGTGACATTTCTATCTAACTTATATTTGACTTTAGAGTATTTCCAAAGGTTTGCTTTTAGCTACTTACTTTGTACTTTTATCAAAAAATGGAAGCTTTTTCAGATCTTTAACCTACATACAAACAGAATCAAGTAATGGTAATTGCTGGGTCCAACACTTAAATTGCAAGGGGCTGCCAATTTGTGAGACTCACCTGACACTATTTCTAAGTTTCTATTGCAAAATGTCTAATTTGAAGGGCTCAAAAAAGGTTCTATACTTCCCCCAAAAAGGGAGTAGACATGCAATGGCTCCTGAGGACCATACTTAGTATTGGAACTTGACTCAGCAAGAATTATCAGGAAAAATAAATAATTACTACCATATATTTTTAAATTAAAAAAAAACTAAGATGGTAAATGTTCACCAAAAGCTAGTTGTAGCATTTTAAAACTGTGTGTCACTGTAGCTTGTCAAGTAGTCTTGCATAACACAAATGAAAAGCATTTTTCATATTATTCACTACTTGAAAGACACTACTTCAGGCCTTTATCATGTTAAGTGCTTCACTATTTCTGATTTTGACACTGGTGGTCTTCTACTGCAAACTTCAGAACCATGGTTGTGGGCAGCAGCTCAACATCTGGGACTACTTGGCAAGTCCTGGGTTAGATCTCAAGTGAGGTCTATTCAAGATATCAGAGAACCCAAGCACTTCCAAATATCAGAGAGAATGTAGCTGAAGTTAAAAAAGGACTTGGAAAACTCCGTCAGTGATTTGCCTGCAGATTTTCTTCCAATAATCAGCATAAAATCCAATTGTATTTTGTTTAAGAAGGTTATGATAAGAGTAACAGAATGTTGTATTAGCTGCTTTGGTCATGAGCTTGGTATGTCCAACATTGACTCTATTTCTAGTTGTGAACTGCTTCATATTAGGAATATAGTGGAATCAACATAGCAAATGAAGCATTGGTGTGATGTACTTGTACTACAAATGCTGACAACTTGGAAAAAGGAAGAGTCTGAAAATTTAAAGAAAAAGAACTTCACCATAACTGGTAAAGGTGATGATGGCCCCTAAAGACAGATGCTGGGAGGCTACACAGATGACAATAATTTTTCCCATAGAGAAGAAGTATTTTCCTACTGAAGCAAAGATTGAAACTTAAGTGAAACCACTTCATTCAACTCAAAACTTCAATGTAGGCCTAAAGACTTTGACTAACAGGTTGAAAACCTGACTGTCACAGAATGGATTGGTGACATGTGGGTCTCAGTTTAGCTCCAAAACTCTACTATTACTACAAACAAAGTTATGCAAAATCACAGCAGCAAGTAAGATATGCAAAACATTTGACAAGCAAAATGTCCCCATTGCTTACAAACTCATGGTTGCTATAAGGGAAATAGCAGGATTTCCAAGATATGATTTTGTTTCACTTTTAAACTCTATCTGATGACTTCTGAATTCCAGCTGTAATTGTGCAGGGAATGCATGCTATTTTGCATATTCTGAGCCGAGAAAAGACTTCGATGACAGTATTCTTGCAATACTGCAAACATTTTGTCTTCTTTACTCAGAAAACTTTATTAAAGGTTATGGCTTTATTCCAGATTGGCTGTATCAGGCATATAAGAAACTGATTCAAAATATACAGATCTTTATATTACAGTATGAAAAAAATGTCAGTTAATGCTTATTTATTATAAGGGTTGAAAGGCTCTGACTACTCTGAAGAAGGATTCAGGACTGTACACAGTCTCATCCATATCAGGAAGGCCAATTGTTACCTGCTAAAATCCAAACTCGAGATACTGAATTGATCAAATGGACCTTTACATCTAAAGATTACTCTAACTGCTGTGTTGGCAACCTGCAAAGCTAGTACACTGTTGAGTACCTGTCCTTGGTATGATTCAAATACAAACAGTATTCCTTGCAACAACATATATCTTTGAATATACATTAAACGATTATAATATTTATTCAACAATAAATGTAGGGGCTTAAATGGTAATACAATTATGGAGTGTTTACTTTCAAATCTCACTTGAACAGTAGATGGGGTTCCTCAAGACAAGGCAAATTTACATACAAAAAAAAAAAAAATCTTGAAAGTTTGGATACTACAGCTTCAACATCATTATTGAA
This sequence comes from Artemia sp. Qi Xiang Cuo, assembly GCF_049724085.1. Classification (NCBI taxonomy): domain Eukaryota; kingdom Metazoa; phylum Arthropoda; class Branchiopoda; order Anostraca; family Artemiidae; genus Artemia; species Artemia sp. Qi Xiang Cuo. The sequence continues at coordinate 17,765,003 of NC_142797.1, read as the reverse complement.
GAATACATCCCAATTGTTCACTGTACTCACAACAGAACTATCTACCACTAATTTAACGTTTTGGATTTTATAATTATGTTAGACATGTTGTCAATAAATGAGAATGGATCTGATTGCCTTTGCACCAGATCAACTTGCTGCTACAGAGACTTATCCAAATGTTCTGACAATTCCTATACAGTCCAAACTTGACATGGGAGCTGGCAAGTGGCTATGCCAGATTATGGAATGTAGACAATCAGTCCTGCAATTGAAAATGCATACCTATATAACTGTTCATCCACCAAAGAATCATACATCAAATCCCTGTGGTTTCTGACGCTCTGTCTTAGGTTTATCTAGCATTTGTGCCAGTATTTCTTTTGCAATAGTAATTTTGCCAATTCCAATTTCAAGTTTCTCTTTTAAGATTATACAATTTTTCATAAAACTCTAACATCTCTCTATGACAAAAACAACACCTCTGTTAGTAAAATATTATTAGAATGGTCCATGATATCCAGGCTATACATCTATCATATCTATATATAATGAAGTTGATTATAAAACTTTTTCCTAAAAGTATGTTTTCAACAAAAACTGAAGATCTACATTAAGAAGATCCTACATTAAAACTGAAGATCCTATCTGAATAAGATACACCTAGTTTAGCTTGTCTGTGAAAAATTGTGAAAACTGTGGCTACAAGTGATTAATTTGTTGTGATGATATTGAACTAATAAGAGAAAAATACGTGTATCATGCTGGAATAGTGTGATTCTTATAGACTTAGCTGGGTTTTTTTTTTCTAGAATTTATCCTAAAGTTTGGACTTTACACTAACACTACCTAGCGGCACTGCATTCTCGTGTTCCTGGTTGTATTCTGTTATCCAAGTTGCGTTCTATTACCTGTTACCTGAGTTGCGTTTTATTTGGTGTTGCCTTGATATCAGTGCCTGAAAGTTGCAGAATGCCACCAAAAAGGCATCGAGAAAGCCCAAAAAAAGGCAAAGACATTTGCTTTGCTTGTGATGAGAGTCTGGATGAAGAATCTAGTGGAATGAACTGTGACATTTGTAAACAATGGCTTTGCATCGATTGCCTTGAAATTAGCAAACCCGAGTATAATCTTCTGATAAAAATGACAAGGAGATTAGGCTGCGAATGGAAGTGTCCTGTTTGTAAAGGTAACGCCCATAGTGGCGCTAATGCAGCTGAAATACAAGCCATAGTTAAAAAAACGCTTGAACCACTTGAACCTGCAATAACTGCTGTACAGGACCTAGATATTAAAATCAAGAATGCAGTTAAACAGTCATTTAGTGAATTCAAAGAAGAGTTCAAGAAAGACATTGATGCCAAGTTCAAGGATGTGGAGACACATATTACTTTGCTTGAGCAAGCCCTGGGGGCTGCTAGTAATCCTGATCTGTTACAAAAGCTAATAAAGCTAATCAAATCTCAAGTAGAATCTCTTAAAGATGAAATGAACCAGCAACTCGAGAGCCACGTGAGAATATTGATCGCTGAAGATAGAGACAAACAAAGACGCAAATTAAATATCCTAGCATTTGGAGTATTGCTGCAACCCAATGATGAGACATTCATTCATGACTTCTTATGTAACGAATACGGCCTACAACGGATAGCTGTAAAAAATGTTTGCGCCTCGTCAGTCCCAATAACTCCGGGAATGAAAATGTTTCACATAAGGTGAGCCCCATTATTTTTTTGGTTGATGAATTAAAAATTAAGAAAGTGATCCTGCAAAAGTCATATGAGAGAAAAGGAACAGGCCAAATTCAGTTTAGAAATGATGTTTCAAAAGCCGACTGTATAAAGAAGACAAAGCTGTATGAAGTACTTCATGTGCGACGAGCTAATGATGAAGAAAACCTAGTCATTCGAGGCAACAGAATTGTTCCAAATAACATGCCTACCTCCACAGCACCAGCTGCAATGGACAAGAACTAGATGATTCTCAAAGAAATATAGATAGTAGTGTAAATAGCCCTGTGTCTTCTAATGTTGAAATAAGTTCTATTGATGAATCAAGTGAATCTTTTTACAGTGCGAGATCAGTAAGCTGTATTCTTTCCGAGCAGACTGTTTTCATGAGTGATGTTTCAAACCACAGCAGCATAGAGTCTGGGGAATGTAATGGTCTGGATAATAGCCCGAATAAAAGTTGCACGCATTGGATGAACAATGGTCTGAAAGTTGTCTTCAGTAGCGTAGATTGTTTAACGTCAAAGCTCCATGAGATAAAATATGCCGTTTCGACAGAAAAAGCAGACGTTTACGCTTTCTGCGAGATTAAACCTAAATGGACCAACACTCCTCTTGGAGATACCCAGATCCAGATACCCGACTATATTCTGGTTACCAACTTATCTAGAGAAGGAGGAAGAGGAATAGCCGTGTACATCCGAAGCTCTCTGAAGGTAGGAAGCATAGATATTAATTCAGATTATGAGCCATATATTGAACAAGTGTGGATATCTGTCCTCCTGCCTTGTGGGCCATTTTACATTGGTTGCATGTATAGAAGCCCCAGTTCCCCTAGCCTTGAATCCTCCCTACTTGCTATGAGTAATTCAATTGATATTAAAATGAAGCTACAAGGAAACATAATTATTGTTGGTGATTTTAATCTCCAAAATATTCAATGGGTCAACGGATTCGGTTTTTCTGAAATTAGTTTAATAAGACCATTCCTGGAGTGCCTATTTAATTATTCTTTGTACCAGGCAGTTAACTTCCCAACAAGATATACAAATGGTCAGAACCCTTTGCTACTTGATCTTCTACTAGCAAAAGACCAAGAGTCTATAATAAGCATCTATCCCCTACCACCATTTGGAGCTAGTGACCACATTGTCATAAGTTGCAGTTTTAGACTGTATCCCCAAAGACTAGAATTTACAAAACACGTGTATACTGATTACAGTCTAATTCATCAGGAACTGACTCAATGTGATTGGTCTTTCATTGAGAATACAGATGTGGAAGAGTCATGGACAACTATGAAAAGAATATTATTGAAGGCTATTGAATATCACTCTTCTACAAAATGGAAAAGGAAACCAAAAACCCTCCCATATATTACAAAAGAAATAAAAATGGCTAGTAACAGAAAAAAGAAATACTGGAAGCTGTACACAAAGAATCAAAACCAGGCTGACTATTACACAAAATATAAGCAGGCGCGTAACCAGCTGAGAAGTCTCTCCAGAAATACCACTGAGAAGTATGAGGAATCAGTGGCAGCTGCAACAAAAACTAACCCTAAGAAATTTTGGAGGTATGTGTCATTGGGTGAGCCTGGAAGGCATTCTGTCACTCAACTTGTACAAGATGGATCAAAAATCTGCGACCCAAGGGAGATAGCTAATGCATTAAATAAGCAGTTCATTTCAGTATTCACAGTTGCAGATAATGCCCCACTTCCAGACCCCCCACAGTACAAAATTCAAAAAAAGTATGCTGCCCATTAATATTACTAAAGTAGATGTAGAGACTCGACTAAAGAAGATTAACCCAAATAAATCAACAGGACCTGACGGAGTGCCCCCTCGGCTCTTAAAGGAGATGTATGCAGTACTATCACATCCTCTCACCCTACTATTCCAAAAGTCCCTAAATACTAAATCTATTCCACAAGACTGGAAGGAAGCTTATGTTACACCTGTTCATAAAGGAAGCAGCAGAGATGAAGCCAGCAACTATCGACCAATTAGTCTCACCTTGGGAGTGGGAAAACTTCTTGAAGGCATAGTTAATTCAGCCATTATTGAACACCTAAATGCAAACAAGCTACTATCTCCTAGCCAGCATGGCTTCCGCCCCAGTCGATCAGTTGATACTAACCTCATTGATGCTTACAAGCATGTCACAGAACTTATGGACACAGGATCCCCAGTTGATATGATATTATTAGACTTAGCAAAAGCATTTGATAAAGTATGTCATAGGAGGCTAAATTCTAAACTCCATGCAATAGGCCTCCACAATGAAGTCATAAATTGGACGATGCAATTTCTTACCAACAGGAAGCAGGTGGTAAGAGTATTTGGAGATGGTGGATCAATTTTCTTCTCAGAATCAGTGGATGTAGAAAGCAGAGTACCCCAAGGCATGGTTTTGGGCCCAACTCTATTCAACATCTATATTAACGATGCATCTTCAATCATGAAGAATAAGATATGCTTATATGCTGATGATTCCAAAATAATTGGTCCGATTTATGACCCCCAAAGTACCAAAGATATCCAAGCAGATCTCAATGCACTCTTAACATGGGCAAAAACCTGGCGACTAGAATTTAATATCCAGAAATGCAAGGTCATACACTTTGGAGCAAACAACCCTCTCAGCCAGTATTTTATGAAATCCAATGGTGGTTCGAAACAGCCACTTACAACCAGTCACTGTGAAAAAGATCTGGGAGTCTTGGTTGATAACAAGCTCAAATTCAACTTACACATGCAGTCTGCAGTAGCCAAAGCAAACCAAACTCTTGGTATAATAAAGAGAACGTTCTGCAGTAGATCTCCAGCAGTGATTACAAAGCTCCTAAAGAGCCTGATCCAACCAAAATTAGAATTTGGGATGTCCATTGCCATGCCAGTTAACAAGCTTGACCAATCAATTCTGGAATCAGTGCAGCAGCAAGCAATGAAATGCATAAGGGGTCTTCAAAATTTGCCATATTCTACCAGACTCCAGTGGCTCAAAATACCATCTCTCACATACCAATGTAAGCAAGGGGATGTATTGATGACATACAAATTGATCTGCAACCACGATATCATCCCTGACTTATTCCAGTTAGATAGTTCGTCAAGAACAAGAGGGCACCCTCTAAAGCTCTACTGGAAATGTGCTAATACCAGGCTGCAAAACAAATTTTTCTCCAACCATGTGGTTGGCTTATGGAATTCCCTTAGCCAGAATGCAGTCATGTCCCCTAATACTGAAGCCTTCAAGTCAGCTGTTGACAGAGATTGGTGCAGCAAGCCATGGCGCACAGTTTGGGATGCACCCAATGAGCTGAGTCACCATCATCATTGACTGGCATCTACAGGATTTGTCCTTATTGCTGGCAAGTGCAATTTAAGGTAATTAAAGTAAAGACCAGCAGATATAAAGTCAATTAGTAATTCAAGCTCAAAACAAGAAAAAAACATTATCAATAAATAAATGTGACCCAAAACAAACAGAAATTACCACAAACAGGAGAGGCATTAACACACCCTAAGCCTTCTAAAGATCAGAGCATCATGTGAACTTCACTGAAACCAATTTTTGTTCTGAGCAGTGAATTTTCATTTGTCATAATATCAACAACAAAAAAGAAAGAAATTACCAAAATAACCAAGATTGCCAAAAAAACTCTATGGAGTGTGGAGTGACATTTTAGTGCATAATGATATTCATTCTAGGAAGTCTCAGCTAACTATGAATTTACTAACATTATAAAAAGAGAAAACATTTAAAAATATTTTGTTTTTCAGAAAATTCGACACGCATTGGAGAAGTTCTCACTACTTTTTTGAAGATATGTCTGAAAATTCCTTGTTCGACACGCATTGCCAGCCCAGTCTTGATGCAACCTATTGCCCAAAATACTTGATAAATTCAATTCAAAGGTTTAGGAGGTGTTAGCCCTTCTCCTGTTTAGGCTAATTTATGTTTCTTTTAAGTTTGATTTGATTCTTCATTGTAATTTCTGCTTTTTTTGGGTATCATTTATTGATTGATGGTGATTTCTGCTTTTTAAAGATTGAATTAAATTCTGCTTGACTTAATTCTAAAAACTTGACTTAATTTCTGCTTGTCTTTGGTATAATATGGCTCTTTACTTGTACTTGAAAAGCTTCTTATGAACAAATAGATTTTTGAATTAATTTGTGTTTGTTTTCCACATTCCCTTAAACATTTCTTAACAGTTTCAGCTTAATATCCTTGGCTCTTCCTGAGATGCTGTAAATACACCCTGTCAACAACCTGGATTCATAGAGTGTCTTTTGATTTAGTCAGTTCTTGAATGCCTCAACATAATTCCCTTAGCATTTCCTCCTATATTGCAGAGACGCCTTTTTGACAACCTGGATGAACAGAGTGTCTACAATTTAGACTAATGCACCTCTGGATTCATAGAGTGTCCCTAAAATTTTCAACTTAATGCCCTTAGTCTTTCCTGTGATATTGTAAATATGCCTTTTTGAAAACCTGGATGAATACAGTGCTTTTAATTTAGTTCAGCATACCCCTAAACATTCATTCAAAGTTTCTAATTGATACCCTTAGCTGTTTCTTATATATTGTATATATATATACCCTTTTTACAACCTAGCTGCATATAGTAATTTTTTATTTACTAGAAACTGTGCAAGAATGTACACATTGTCTTCAATATAATTCAACATAACCCTAAACATTCACTGAAAGTTGGGATATTGCAGGTACAGCTAATCTTCAACCTAGATTCCTAAAGTATTGTTTGCTTCAGTTCAACAGTGCTCTTAACTTTTATTGAAAGTTTTAACTTAGTAGGCCTACCTTTAGCTGCTCCTGAGGTATTGCAGATGAGATTTTGACAGCCTTGATGCAAATTCTCTGGATTCAATTCAATACACCCCCCTTGACATTCCCTGAAAGTTTCAACCTAATACCCTTAGTTGTTCCTGAGATATTGCAGATGCACCCTTTTGACAGCCTGGATCCACAGTGTATTTTAATGTAGTTTGACATCTCCAATAAGTATTCCCCAAGAGTTTCAAGTTAACACCCTTAGAAGTTCCTGAGTTATGGCCTATATGCCCTTTTGATAGACTAGATGCCTATAATGCCATTTGATTGAATTCAACATACCCTGACAGTTTAAACTTAATATAGGCTACTTCACAGTTTCTCAGGATATCATAGATGCCCTTTTTTGTATACTGTTTGAACATCATGTCTTTTGATTTAGTTCAACATACCCTTATAAACTTCCACTTTACAACCTCAGCTGTTCCAAATATATTGCAGATATGCCTTTTTGAAAAAGTACAACACATAGTGAAAAAAAATGCCCACTTTGATCAAATTTTCCCCTTTGGTTTGGCTTTTATGCTTGTATTTGAGTAAGGAAGAGGGCACTGTATTTTTTTTTTCACTGTGCACCACCAACCCTAGAAGTGCCAGCATATTTCTAGGTGGCCCTATAATTTAGCTAGGATGAAGGTGAAAACATCATTTGATGCCTCTTTTATACTCTTTCATAATACAATAACCTGCAAAATACTTGACCTAACCTGCAAAATACTTGATTTTCAATTCAAATGTTTTCCTACCATTTCAAGTTTTTCAAATACTGTTGAGAAAAATAGCACTGAATTTTGTGATTCAAAGCTTTGACATCAAAAATTCAGGGTATATATTTGCACATGAGGGGGGTGGGGGGGGGAGTGAAGTTCATAGTAAATTTGCATTGGGTCATATAATTTATCTAGGATTACAAGTGAAAACATCATTTGAAGATTTCTTTATGCTCTTTCATAGACTAATTCATATAAAATACCTTTGGGGCCCCTTTGAGGGCTCAAGATGTAATTTGCACCAGAAGCTATTATTGAATTATGAAAGAGCATAAAAAAGGCGTCAAATGATGTTTTCACTTTCATCATGACTAAATCATAGGAACTTTACCAAAATGCCTCTGTACCTGAATTAGGCAATGCAACAAATTAGCTCAACCAAATCTTTAAGTTTAAAAGCATAGGACTAGTCTACATATTTTAAACTGCCTAAAAATACATGCAACTATCTTACCAAATATTCTAATTTTCATATTTCATACATCCTATGTTTTTGGTAAACCTAGCCTATATATTAGCCAAGTAGGGTATTCAGATACCCAAGAAACAAGGGTAAAGTTCTACCAAATCATATTATTGAGTTAGGAATAAAGTGAATAGCCTACACCATTTGATGCCTTTTTTTTGCTGATTACAAATATAATAATAATTTCTTTCGTAAATTAATTTCCCCCCCCCCCCCCCCCAATCTCTTCCAAATACGGGTTAGGTTAGGTTGTAGAAATAGCCTATACCCTGAATTGGCATATATAGGGGGTGGGGCTGAAATTCATTTCTGATAGAAATGATTATGGTCAATATATACCAAATCATATTATTGAGTTAGGACTAAAGTGATTACACCATTTGATGCCTTTTTTTATGCTGATTATGAATATTATAAGCATTTCTATCTGAAATAAATCCCCCCCCCCATATATATACCTAACCGAACGCTGAATTGGCATATTTAGGGGGGGGGGGGCAGAAATTCATTTCCGATAGAAATGCTTATTATATTTGTAATCAGCATAAAAAAGGCATCGAATGGTGTATTCACTTTAGTCCTAACTCAATAATATGATTTGGTATATATTGACCATGATTAATATATTCATAATCAGCATAAAAAAGGCATTGAGTGGTATATTCACTATATGCATAAGTCAATAATATGATTTGGTAGAACTTTACCAAAACAAGCAAAGTGCATTTTGTTGCCTTCAATTCAATTTATGGGTAAACTGGTTTTAACAAGATTTATGCTATTGCAGGTATATAAGCCATAGGCCTATCTACAAAAAAAAATATCATCTTTGAGGGTCAGTGAAGGGCTTAAAAATTTTTCAACAGAAACAAATGTCATAGGCTATTTGGATTCAAAACGAAATTCTGATTAGATGTAAGTATCTTTCTTGGCTATCTGAAAATTCTGCTAATATATAGTTTCATCTTTAAACACATTTTGATAAGATGATATTCATGAATTGAATTTGCCTCAAAGGCCTACATTAAATCTTTCCAGTCTAAACCGTAATCCATGGCATAGATTTGCCCCTGGCCTGCTAAGTCTACATTCTTCATAAAGATCACGAAAAACTATTTCTGCAGCAGACGAAAGTTTTAATCCTCTGCTTGGGCTTGGATTTGTAGTAAACATGAATGCAAAGCATATGCTCAAATAATAAACAAGAAGTTTTTCTGCTGTTTCTTTGAAACATGCAACACTAGAACCAGCGCTACCTAGGGCTGCCCAGGGTCTAACCATTTCGCAGCGTCCAAACTCTTAAAAAGTTACTTTTTCGTAAATTTTGCTAGGAAAGTCTCAGCTTTATTTCGGTATCAACAATGGCACATGGAAGGGTGAGGGCAGTTTTGCCTGTATATTTTCAAATTATCTTTTTATATAACCTCGTTAAAAAAATTCCCCGACCAAGTTTTCAGAGGTACGCTTTTTGCATCTTACTAAAAATTTGAAAACCCCTTCCTCCTTTCTAAATTTTAATGAATTGGGACCCTTCTTTGCTTTTGCAGCATAAAAAGCCAAGAATTCAAAAATTGATTTTACTCGAGTGGACTTTTGCCTTTTCTTTCGAGCAATTTTGAATGACACTTTGTTCTCACGCAAGAACATAAACATAAACCATTAAATTGATCTTCATTCACCTTTTTATTTCGGAAAGCCTAGATAAACAATTCAAAGAGACATTTACTTTGGACGTAATTCAAGCTCACTTTTTATCCAGATATAGGGCACAACATATCAGATACTCATGCAGCGGAGCAAACATAATCAATTTTGGAACATGGTTAACTTGGGAGTTTATTCTTTCCACTTTCTTGCTTTCCTTATAAGTCGGGGTCATTATAGTGTCGGGGATTTCCCAAGAACTTGGGTCAGGAATCAATCTTCTGTTTTGCATTAGATCAGAAACAGTTTATTGATTTAGTCTATTGTGGATTGGAGTCTTTATTATTTTTAACTCAGAAAACTGCCGTTCTGCTCCAGCACCGAAATGGGGCAGACACATCAATGTCAGCATAAAATTTGATAAAAATTGTAGGGAAGGATTGTCCGCAACATCTCTTAATTTTGCAAGACACTTCCAAAAATTATAAACAGAATGATTAACATCCAAATCTGCATTGCTTATTATGAAAAGAAAACGTCTCCACTCTGTGTTGAACGTCTCCATATCGAAACGAGGGAAGCATTCTTTAAAAATCTTCAACAGAGGAACAATTGATTTTACTTACCAGGTAAGCAAAGTTTACTTTACTTATTTTGAGGATCTAAAAAATCAATTGTAAACGGACAGTTTTTTCAGGCCTCAGCTGACATTTGCTAGCAAAATTGGATCCTCTTTCTTCAAGAGAGGATGAAACACTAGATTCTCATTTGCAGACTTTTACGTCTGCAATCTGAAATTTGACGTTTAGTCTGTTAAATATAGGTAGACTACATTTAAGAAACAAACAAAACAGTTTTACTTTTGGAATACCACCTTTCTAATAGCAATTCTAATAGGCTTTCTACAAACATTTATATTCACAATTACATTATTATCACTCAACCGAGGCTGCATTTCATCGGATTTGAAATAACAAAAACTCGTATCAACAAGAAAGAATGCCATCACGAGATTCAGCACAACAATGAAATGTATTTCTAAAGCTATATGCGGGACCTCAGAGGGGAGGGGGTCAATAATGTCAAAAAAGTGACCATGATGCTTTAAAGTATCCCAGCATAAAATTGGAAATTCCGGCTTAACTAATCTTCCCTCATTTTCAATTTAGAGTAGAGAAGGATATTTTTATTTATAACACGTACATAAATAAATGTCACAAAACAGCGCACATGCCTGGGGGCATACTTTAGCGCTGAAAATATTGCCAACGAAAATACACAGCCATTTTCTAACTAAATTTTACAACAACGAAAAAGAAAACCCTAATGAACAAAATGTTTAGCATGTCATAAGATATTTCTTCACTAGTCTTAGAAAATGTCGCTTGTTGCTGCATTCTCGAACTGATGCAGGTATTGAGTTCCAGATTTTTGGGCCAATGTGACGGATGCTGAATCCCGCTCTCGATGTCGGGCGAATTTCGCACGAAAAGTCTGAACGATGCGTAGTAGGATAATTATGAAATTGAGAATTAGTTGAGAAAATGCCGGAGAAATTTACAGGTAAATTACTATATTGATAATCGTGACAAATGCTAAAGATAGAAATTAAATGAAGTTGGTCCAAAGAGAAAATTCCTGAAGTCCCATATAGATGTCTAACTGAAGTTCTGCAATCAACATTAAAAAGAATCCTCATTGCTTTATTCTGAAGTATAACGGAAAGGTAGATGCCCAAACCGAAATGCAATAGAGAAAATATGGGTGGACGAAAGAATAATAAATAGATTTTAGAATAGCTTTAGGAAAAAAGTGACAAAGAGAGTTAGCATGCCAATATTTTGGGATATTTTTAACGACAGTGTTTTTACATATTTATGAAACGACAAATTTTCATCTAAAATAATCCCAAGATATATGAACTGATCTACCCGTCTTAATTCAAGACCATTCAAAAAAAGAGAGAAGGTATCTGACACTACTGATCCAGTTTGCGAAAATAACATATATTGGCTTTTTTTTTTATTAAGAGCTAGTAAATTCCTTGAATACCAATCAGATACAGTTAGTAACATACTTTCGAGGTTCTGGAAAAGAACTGATAGGTCCCGGTGAGAAGCAAAAATTACTACATCATCAGCAAACATTATAATTTTACAAAGAGGCAAAACTTCTGGCAAATCATTTATAAAAAGAATAAATAGAATAGGCCCAAGAACAGAGCCCTGAGGCACTCCGTAATTAATTGGAAAAGTTTCGGAACGGAGATAACGAGATTTATCAGCACAATCTAGTCGTCTCCCAGAAAGGTAAGATGAAAAAAATTTAACAGCTTGTGTTGAAAACCCACAAGACTTTAGTTTAAAAAGAAGCAGCGAATGATTTACGGTGTCAAACGCCTTTGCGACATCAAGAAAAATTGCCAGCGCTTGTTGACCATCATCTAGTGAATCATTAATATTTAGTAAAAGCTCATGAATTGCCAGTTCAGTTGACTTTCCTTTTATAAAACCATATTGAGACGTGCGTAAAATCTTACTATCAAATAAATATTTTTGTAATTGACTATTTGCAAGTTTTTCCAAAATTTTGCTGAAAACCGAAAGTAGAGAAATGCCTCTATAATCTGAAGGGTCAGTTGAACTCCCAGCTTTAGAAATGCTATAACATTTGCTTTTTTTAAAAGCTCAGGAAAAACCCCATGCATAAGTGATAGATTAAAAATATGTGCCAACAAAAGTGAAATGCTTGACGCTATTTGCTTTACGGTTTGAGCTGAAGATCCAAATTCGTCCTTAGAAAAACTCCGTTTAAGCTTCAGAATAACTTTTTCAATCTCATGAGGCTTAATCTCAGAAAAAGAAAACAAATTTTCCGCATGTTGCTCATTAACTGGAACAGAAGGGGAATTCAGTTGCATATTCATAGTCAATGCAAGTCTAGAACCAATAGTGATAGTGATAGTGATATATTTAATTAACAAAAAGTTTAACTACAAAAATCAATCTGATTCACCCAAAACCAAACGGTTGACGTGGGGTGAAACAAGCAAAAAAAAAAAAAAAAAAAAAAATAATACATACATGTAAAAACATTAAAATACACAATAATAATAAAGAAAGATAAAAAGAGACAAAAGAAAAGAAAGAAAAAATAAATAAAGAATAATAATAATAGAACAGGGACAGCAACTACATACCATATTCATGTTGTGGGGTCGCACTCACAAACCAACAAACAATTACAACTTAATTTAAATCAAATCAAATCAAGTCACCTCCAAAACAAACAAAACTAGAATTCATACTTACTTAATAATTTTTCTTTCAATTTTGCTTTAAAACCACTAAAATTTTCTAGTTTCTTCATATCATTATCCAAATTATTCCATAAATTTATACCCTTTATAACAAAAGAAAACGTGGACCTGGCTGACACTATAGGTGGAGTATAATAATCATTTTTACCCCTAGTATTTTGGTTATGTATATTCCATCGGCTGTAAAACCAACCATTAAAACACTCCGGCAGCTGCTTCATATTATACCTATGCATAAATACTAATATATAAAAATGATGAAGACCCGCTGGTGGCGGTATCCTAAAATCCCTATATACTTCTCGAACCGAATCTCTTTCTTATTTTAATGATAATACTATAATAGACTTATTTTGGATAATTCGTACAGGATTATCAATAGAAGAAAATGTACCCATGTATACAGAAGAACAATACAAAATATAGGGATGGATTAACGGAAAATCGAGAAGCCTAAGTATACTAGTTGGAAACATATATTTAAGTTTACAAATCATCCCCAAATTACGCGATAGAATCCGGGATAAAGTTTCAATATGGGATCGGAAACTGAGAGTCTCATCTATAATAATGCCCAGATACTTTACTGCCTTTTGACGAGCAATCATGCCATCTTCATATGCTGTATCCATGGATAATAATTCGATGTCCTCGAAAATATAAGAAAATTACTCTTAGAGGGGTTCACCTTTAGCTGATTCACTCTCAGCCATCTTGAAACCTCATTTAGCGATCCTCGTACACTCTCTAGGAGCAATCTCTCTGACTTTGCGATCACCACTAAAGAAGTATCATCAGCAAACATAGGCACTGTAGCCGCGCTATCCTTTTTGACGATTTCACTCATTCTTGTTTCCAGTTTACTAACAGACTGTGGAAGATCATTCACAAAGATTAAAAATAATAAGGGTCCAAGTACCAAACCCTGTGGAACTCCACACTCAATACAATTTTCATGAGAATCCATATTACCAATTTGAACATATTGTTTTCTGCAAGACAAAAAAGAACGTAAAAACGAAAGAGCTGGACCCCTAATCCCATAAATTTCACACTTCATTAACAGAATATCATGACTGACCATATCAAAAGCCTTTACAATATCTAAAAATACAGTTGCCACTTTATACCCATTATCCAGCGCCATATTAATAATGCTAGTCAAATATATGTTTGCTTGCTTAGTAGTGCAATCTTGACGGAATCCAAAATGTGTGGGAGTAAATATTCTCTGATCTTCCAGATATTGATACATTCTGACCGAAAAGCATTTTTCTAGTATCCTAGACATAATGGGTAAAATCGAAATTGGTATATAATTTTCAACATCACCAGTATTCCCTCCTTTATGTATTGGTATTACTTTCGCTGATTTAAAACAACTCGGAAACACTCCCTCTTTTAGACACTGATTAATTAATGAAACAAAAGTTTGAGCAATCACATCCCAAAGTATTTTTATTACTCTAATTGAAACAATATCAGAGCCAGAATTGGTACCTTTCATACCATAAACAATGTTTCGAACTTCAGATTCTTGAACTGGTAGTAGATTTAAAGATATTTCAACCTCCTTATGACGGTATTTTTTAAAAGCCTGGTCGCGGGGTTGGATTATAATCGGCTCTTTCATTCTCCATCAAACTGTCGAAAAATTATTGGCAAATTGTTCACGAAGGTCCTCTGGATTTTTAAGACTGGGTCCATCTTTTTGGAGTATTTCCTGACGGATTCCAACAGAGTATTGTACTAAAGAGCTTCTTATCACATTAAATGTTTTCAACGTATATCACGATTGCTTTTCTAATTCTATTTCATAATAATCTTGTCTATATCTTCGCAGGAGTCTGTTTAGCGCATTACAATAACTCTTATAAATTCGCTCATTTATATCGCAGGGATGACGTACCTTTTTCTCATACAAATTATTCTTCTTATTTATTGATCTCAATAAACTCGGAGTAATCCAAGGCTTCTTCGAAGGTTTTCTTCTATTGTTGTTAATATTCTTAGAGCATTTTTCCAGAGATCGCTTAATTATTTGGTAAAAGACTCTGAACTTAGAGTCAATATCCGCAGAGATTGAAAACTCTGTATTCCAATCCTTATTGGCTAGGTCATTTCTACATTTCAGAAGTGCATCTTTATCGAGTAACATCCTCAGCTTGAGACTGCTCTTCTTCGTGGAATTTTTATTATCAACGCATACCGAGTAACTTGCAAATACACCAAAATGATCAGAAGTATCACTTATAAGAACACTTTGACCACCTAACATATAATTTCAAAGTATGTTATTCAGAAATATCGATGACGTCCTCGTAACACGAGTACTAATATTAATAGCAGGTAAATAGCCAAATGAAATCATCAAGTTTAAAAATCGGTCCGTAATTGATCCATTATCCAATAGATCAATTTTAAAATCTCCCATTATAAAAATAGGACTTCGATGTGGGATCTTTTCCAATTGTTCTTCAAGTAATTCATAAAAGTCAATAAGAGATTCTGACGGTGGCCTATATACAACCAGAACATAACCACAACGTCCAGACAGCTCTAACTGCAAAATAAAAGACTCAAAAACCATTTCTTTATATATTAAAATATCCTCTCGGACACTTGCCCGTATATCAGAACGTATATACGCTGCCAGTCCCCCGTGTCGGCGAAGTTGACGATTTTTCGTGTAAAGATTATAACCTGAAATATGTAAAAGTTTCGAATTATAATCATTTAACCAAGTTTCAGTCAGTTCAATTACCTGAAAAATAGATAAATTGGAAATTTCATTTATAAAATCTAAACTTGAATTCAATCCTTGCCAATTCAAATGGAACACATTAAATTTGTCCGAAACATTACTACATGCCATCTGCATTTGGTTTACGAATAAATATTTAGAATCTTTAAACTCCAACCTATAATAACCACCAGGCCCACCACTTCCATCAAAAATTTCATTATACCTACTTTCAAAATTTACCTTCTTGTTTTCCAGCCCCAATACGTTAATTTGTCCTGGAGGAGACTCCAATCTTTCATCCAACATCAAAGCCAAATAGACAAATTTGAGTACGACTCCACAGAGGACACAATTCAATACACTCTAAATATAGATTTATTTCATGCTGCCAAATAAAAATAATAACACAAATAATAATAGTTATATAAAAAAATAACATAAGGAAAATAAATATTCAAAAAAAAACAAAAACAACAACAATGACTCAAAAGGGCAAACCTTGCATATTGGGTGCCTTCTCAAATTTGCATTTCTTCTACGCTACAAACAATCAACTATGAACTATATGAACTCCCTCAATTTCCTGCCAAAATTTACTTTTATCACCAATTAATCACCAGCTACTTCTTAATCAATGGGAACATGAATTCGAACAATTATTTTTCCTCTTAAGCTTCACTAATTGCCACTATATTGGTTACGAAATGATTGATTATTCGGTGCATAATCAAGTTCAGGAATCAAATCGTCTGGTGAGTATTTAGCACGTGTTCCGTTGGGGCGATTGAAAAGTAACACAGGCGGAAAAGTTTTCGAGATCCAAGCGTCTATTCCTAATTTGCGTAATTTTGCCCTTTTAATCAACAAATCATTTCTTGCTTTGCGAACTTCAGCTGGGACATCATCACTGAGGTAAATATCACGGAACGACGACACTGCTTTACCTTTTAATTTCTTGGCATTTTTCAAAATATCAATTTTCGATTTTTTATCAGATACTTCAACACGAATAAATTTCTGTCGCTCACTCACTAGGGTTACCTTGAATGGTTGGACTGGAGCCATTTCGAGTCCTTCCGTAAGAATACTTTTGAAGATATCCTTCGCATTTTTTTCAGATTCACAAGAGACATTCCATACAATAATATTCTTTTCCAGTTTATCAAACTCCAGCCTGGCCAATCTCATACTCAAATTATTTGACTCTTTACTCTGAGCTATACAATCATCAGAAATTATTTTTACTTGGTTCTTTAGAGATTCTTTGACTTGCTCAAGCTGCCTCACTCGCTCATCATTTTCAGCCAGCTGCCTTGCAAATCTCACATGTGATATCTCCAAATTTGCCACTTTATCTTCAATTCCCTTAATCCTATTTTGTAAAGAATCTAGCTTTTTTCCATTTTCTGATACCAAACTGATAACAGTATTTAGACTCTCCGCAACTGCTGAAATCGTGAATTTATTTGTAGAATCAGTGCTACTAGTAGTTACTTTGAGATCATATTCCCCTTCTCCCCTCCGAGTGTTTTCTGTATCATCTCCAATATTACGAGGTTGCTTTCTTTTACGTCCCATGATTATTTCCAGACAACAAAATTAAATTTAATTATCTGCTTACCTCATTAAGGACAATTTTTTTTTTTTATTCACATGGGTCAATTACGTGCAATTTGCTAAGCCAGCGTTAATTTGGGCACGGCTTTCACCCCTCTTCATAAAAAACTGCTCCAAATAATCCAAATTTCAAATAGAAAAAAACAATCGGAAGGGCCACTTAGAAAATCGTAAATCCACTTGTCATTAACACTAGGCACCCCAAGCAAGGGCTTAATCAATCAAACGCATAGTTGGAATCAATATGTTAACAGCTGGAATTCTGCACATGTGAAATGTCAAGTTCAAATAAATTCCAATAACTTTCACAATATAATTTAAATTCCGTCAACTTATAATCCTTAGTTTCCGTTATATATTTAATTTGCTTTAGATGTTCACCTGATAGCAACTGGATAGCAAAAGTCAGCCAAACTGTCCTTAGTAGTGTTTCAAGGTGAACAAAAAGAATTGAACAATAAATCATGTGAATCTCTCTTTATTGCATATGTTTTTTTCACCAATTAATATCCTCGAAACAAAAGCCTATTTGAATTGTTTCACAATCACTTGCTGAACTTTTTGTTCAACCTCATTAAGCTCAAAGTTAAAACTTGTTTGTGACCTTCCAGTTCAAAGCCTGAATGAATACATATTACTGAAATACAATATTACTGAAATACAGTAATCCAATATTACTGAAGTAATCTCCAAAAGCATTTAAAATTTCATTGGGCTCTGTAACATTTTCTCCATTTAAAACAAGGCAATTAACACTAGTACTTTTACGACTATGAGGACGTATCTATTCATTTATCAATTGCCATATTTTTCTGGTATCCGATTTATCCTCCAAAAATTTCTCTTTACAATATTTTCTTTTCTCATGTCTTATATTTGAATTTAGCTTATTCCTACAAACACTGAATTCTTCAAACGGCTCAGGTGTCGGTAATTTTAAATAATTCTTAAATTTTCTATTTTTATGTTTTAACGATGTCAAAATATCTTCAGTAATCCATGGGTCAAATTTATGCGCGAACTTTCCATGCGAAACTCTTGTTGAAGAATCCCGATCCCGCAGTCGCATAATTTGATCAATTAAATCTGAAAACACAGCATTTGCGTCATCTGAGCCATAAACCGAACTCCAATCATGGTCATCAATTAACTGACGTAGAACTTTACAATCAATCCATGTATATCGCTTATTTGAATTATCCATTGTTGAATCTCGATGTTGTTTATTACTATTATTTAAATTTAAAAGAACACTCCCCGGAAAATGATCTGACATATCAGACAAAATTACTGACGATTTTTCAGCATCAAATAAAGCAGGAGAGAAAAATATATTATTTAATAATGTAGCTGTGGTAGCTGTAACTCTTGTCGGCAGAGAAATACTTGGAAGAAAATTAGAACACAACATCATAGTTAAAAACTCCTTATTATTTCCAACATCGAGATTCAAAAGATCAAAATTAAAATCACCCGAAATAATAACCGGTTTTTTCAAAGCTTCCAGATTTTTCAACAGCGGTTAAAAAACAATGCTTGGGTATACTCTTGGTTTTAACCAAAAATTAGCTCTTTTTAAATG
This sequence comes from Artemia sp. Qi Xiang Cuo, assembly GCF_049724085.1. Classification (NCBI taxonomy): domain Eukaryota; kingdom Metazoa; phylum Arthropoda; class Branchiopoda; order Anostraca; family Artemiidae; genus Artemia; species Artemia sp. Qi Xiang Cuo. The sequence goes on along the minus strand of NC_142797.1, from coordinate 17,746,284 downwards.
TTTCAATTATTTTGTAACTATCATCTGTTCATGGTCCCATATAAGAACGGCAAGTTTTGTAAATAACCTGCTATTATGTTCATACCATTTGGAAGGGCGATGGGGCTGTTATCTGAAGAATAATAAATTTATCATCTTATAATCACATATTTAAAAATTAATTATTAATATAATAGCTTCTTTTATTACTTATCGCCGTTTTTATTTTAAAATTTTCTTCCTCACTTCAGCTCCTTTCTCTTCTAGAGGATTTTAGTATGAATGTGGACTGAACAAGATTCAACTGATACAAATGATGCAAGTTGTTGACTATGGACAAGATAGTACAAAATCTGTTTGCTTTCTTACATCATTGCAAATTATAATCTATATTAAACGATCACGATGTGAAAGAAGGTTGATACTCACGTTAGTGTAGTTAAACTAGGAACAGCGGAATTATTCACGGTGAAAAATAGATAACTCAGAAGATGTGCAACTTATTCGTTATTTAAAAGCGTAACATAACTGTAACATAAATTTAAAACGTAACAAAATGCAACATTTTAGGACCATAACGTCATAAGTATTTTTTACTTAAAACGTACCAAAAATGGTACGGTTGTAACCTTGATGGCAACCCTGGTTGCCACAAACATGTTGGTAAGCATATTGCCAAAGCGAACAAAAATGTGCCGTTTACGACGCTTCGCATCGCTAGCGGTGCTACCTTTCGGTTAATAAGTCACGTTACATAAAAACACAAGTGTTACCGATGCGGTAAATTTTTGTTCTCCCCAATTATGCAAGATTCTAAATTCTGTGGGATGCCGGGTCGGTGGAAGTTTTCAACACATCCAGCGTGGTCATCGTTACTATTTCAGATTCAACCTGGAAACATGACATAAGAAAACTAAAACGCATTCATTATTTCGGTACTATATTTGCGTGAACCAAGGGTAGTCATTGAGCCATAAAAACGGTTTTGCTTTACCTTCTCGCTGCCGAATGATCAAAGCACTTCTCACTACGTATGGCGTTTTTCACTTTCGAAGCTAACTAAGTTTATCTACTTTTTTTTTTACTTGTAAACTCCTCATTTCTTTTGTTTCTAGTCTCCCGATTTCGCTGAACAATTAACTGAGATTGGGGCTCAATTTAATTTCGTCGTTTGTCATTTAGATCTTTTTCTCTAGATCAGAATAGGGAATCCATTTGAAATTTATCGAACCACTATAAGGTGTTTTAACGCTCGGTTTTATTTTTGAGTTTGAACCAAACTAAGGAAAACGAATTCTCCATAGTCGTAAAACTGAAAACGACGGAAAATTTTAAACAATGAAAACTAATGCAGCTAGTTTTCGAATTCCAAGGTACATGAAGAAAGATTTTATATGAGCTTCAAATAACAATAAAAGACACTAGTTAGCAAAGACTAGCCTAGAGACTGAAGAACCTAAACCAAAAAAAAAAAAAAAACAGAATTCGCCATAGCCTAATCAAAAAAGATTTGTTTCGTTCCCCCTTTATTATCATTTCCAGTACCTGGCAGGTCTATTCAGCGAGTCAGGATACCCCACTTATATTTTGTCGGGACACATTGATACACTATCATGAGTGATGACACCATTTCTGGACCCAGCTTGTTTCTATATGGAGCCCTATTCAACCTCAAAAGCAAAAATTATCTGTCCGCTGCTACATTGGAATCTGGCAGAAACACAAGAATCTGTATGAAGCTTAAAAGTGTACTGACCAATTGGTTTGCAACAACGTCAGCGTGCTTGCCAAGCTCACGCTAAAATGCTCTTAGTTCTTTTTTCTTATCAAATCACCCAGTGAATCATGGATACCTCAAATTCCCACCAAGTTATAAACGCCGTACTTGCCTCTATCTTAGGATCAACGCACTCCAGCTGACCCGAAAGCTTGTCACCAGAATCAACCCTTCTGATGATTTCTACGCAGAACCTCTGACACGCTTATTTTTAACGAAGGTCAACTTCCAAAAGAAATAAGTCTCTTCACTCATTTCAACACAGAGGGCCTGAAAATTTAGTTCAAAGTAGGTGTTTTCATATGATCTGAAATTGTTGGGGGACCCAATTTAATGTGAAATGGGTCATTTTTGTTCACAGCTTCATTTTTTACAAATATCAGCAGAATTTTATGTAGCGTTTTGCAATATTATGTAGATTTCTAGGTAAGATCGTTCACTACCGGTAATGTGTATCCCAAAAAACGTAATGCTGCCAAAGTTTAAGAATTCCAATTCTCTCATGGACACTCACTGTAGAGGGAATATTGTCACCGAGCATACTCTGGAAGTTTTCGGGTGATTTCGCTTTTCCAGTAGCTTCTTGACTGCTTACTTCATTGCCAACCAGCGTGTCTCAGATGAATAGAGAATAGAGAGTCCACCCACTTTAATGAACTTCTGGCACTCAGCAAATTAATGTTTTCTTTTGGGGCTGTGTACAACAAAACTGTAAACGTCATGGGGAAACTGAATGACTTCGAGACCTAGGACATTACATACAGTGGCCAAACACCGAGTGAATGAATGGCAAATAAGACAAAAACAACAAATCAGGCCGATTAGAGTGTTTGCGAGGTCTGCTTCCTCTGCTCATGATATTCTTCCGGTGCTGAGGTCTCAGACGCCACCTTCTATTAGGGATATTTTTGAAAGGTCTGGCTTCCGTTAGCAGTTGAGACACCATTGCCTGTAAATTTATGAATTGTGATTTTTTTTCTCTCTCAAGTAGTTCTACATATTTTGTATGTTTTATATATTGTTTTGTTTTCTTGTAAAATGGGAAACCGAATGCACTGATGTAAATTAATGCCTTTTTTGGAGTGGCAATACAAACCCAGGTTACTGGGCTTCATGCTTTCTTTGTGGATTATTTTGTGAATAAATTATGTCTCCATTGAAAAAGAAAGAAAAAATAACATTTGGCGCAACCCTGTTTCATTTGGGACAACTTTCAACTGTGACTACATGCGACTTGGACTACGACTACTTGTGACTACGACTAAAACTACTCATGACTATAGCTACAACTACCTGCAACTTTGGCTACTTCTACTTTCGACTACGTTCAGGAAATGTTGAGAGGAATATTGAAGATGCGGATATTTAATGCATATGCGGGGTCAGATCTACAATATAACACAGAAACTCAGCCAGTAGCCAGCAAGACTTTGAGGAATGTGGATGCAAAGCAAAGGACCTGGAAAGATAGAAGGATATCGCTGGGTTTTTTTTTTCTGTAACACCAACCTCCTATCCCGTACGATGCAGATTTCATTTTCCCTCCAAGTTGCGCAACCTAGACTGAGACCATGGCTTCCTCCCAAGAAACATCCTGTCGCATCGTCTATGATTTCAACCCGTGGCCGCTGTGTGGACACGATCAGTGATTGTCTAAGAAAAAGATGGCCTTGTAGTCTACATGATTTCCTAAGCAAGGCAAAAATAACGCCTGAAGATGCACCTGCTGCAGCTCAAGATCAGGTTTACTGGAGAAGGATGGTGTCTGCTCACTTGACGCTAGAGCCTAGTCGGCACGATAATTAGGTAAGTAAGTAGTAAGTTTACAAATAGGCTAAGGGCATTAAAGTGAAACATCGGGGAACGTTGAAGGGAAAAATCAGAAGACATTATATGCATCCTGCTCATCGAAAAGGCTTATTAGCTGTATCTTTGGAACGGCTAAGGGTATTAACTTGAAACAATCAGAGCCACTACTGCTGTGATTGCTTGTGCCTGTGACAGCTTTCAACTGTGACTATATATGACTTCGACTACGACTACTTGTGACTATGACTGAAACTACTCATGACTGTAACTGCAACTAGCTGCAACTGTGGCTACTTCTATTTTCGACTAAGTTCAGGAAATGTTGAGAGGGATATTGAAAAAAATCAGAGCACACCATGTGCAACCTGATTGCCAAAAGGTTGCGTCAGCAGTTGTTCAGGAACGACTGTAGGTATTAAGTTGAAACATTCTGGGGATGTTGAAAAATGATCAGAGGGCATTCTGCTCATTTTCGTGCTTTTTAGGTCCCTGCCCCCAACATTGATTAGAATTATGAAAAAGCCACTTTTTTAATATATTCAAAAGCTCTAAGAACTATACCTCTGAGAATGCAATGCCTCCTGACGCCCCTGAGGCATGGATTGTAAATTATAAAATTAACCTTATTTCTACATACAAGATTTATCATTAGTAAAGAGGGAAATATTTTAATCCTGGCTAAGGGTATTAAGATGAACCTTCAGGGAATACTTAGGGGGACTTTGAACTAAATAAACAGATACTGCGAGCATCCTCATTATCAAAAAGGCATATCTGCAACATAAGGAGCCGTTAAGGGTATTCACTTGAAACTGCATTTGCCACTACTACTACTACACAAAATCAAACCTACCCTTTTCCAATAAAAACTTATATGTAAGCCATGGGCAACTTGCATGACTTACAGCCGTTGCCCCAAGGACTATGGGGACCATGTCATCTTTAGAGGCATTGTTATTGGAGCTTTTAACTATTTTGAACATATGGTTATGTCAACATTTTGATTGGATGTCTTTGGGGGAAGCCAGCTAAAAAGGTCATGGGATGGGGCTTCCAATAACCAATCAAATGAGGCCCCTTCAAAGTTTCTACGATAACTCCGTCCATGCGAAGTGGCCTGTGAAAAAAAAATTGAAGGCTTATCGCTTTTAAATTAAGCAGCGCTATTGCGCTGCCTGGGATGTTAGTGAAGTTCTAGATCTCGTTTAGAAAATACTCAGAAAAGGTGAAAGAATATAGAAAACACAATTTTTCCTTTAATTGTTAATCAGTCGTTCGAAATATTCAAAAATTATGCAATAAAATTTTCTAGCTTTGAAAATTAGAAATGCCTTTCACTATGGAAAGATGAATGAATTAATGCTCACTGCATTTTTATTATTATTATTTTTTTATTCAGAGAAGTGAAGCACAACATGTCTTGAAAACGAAACAAAGCAAATCTGCAACAAATCTGAAACAAAACAAATTTTACTCCTTCAGTAGTTTTTGTGAATGCCAATTTTCGATCAGCAGGCCAATTTTTTTTTTTATAAATTGAATATTCGAGTATCCTTGAAATTCATTTAAAATGAAGAGAAATTAGATATTTGCCCATCAGTCGTCTCAATTTGAGAGCTAGAAGAACATTTTCGGACTAAAAAATGTTCTTCAAAAAGGTGAGTTGAATTTTACTGATTTCAATTATGCACAATTGACCATAGAAAATGATATAAGAATAAAAACTCTTATGAGAAAAAATACGATACAAACTAAAATACTCAAGGAAACATACTAAAACTAAAGTATATACTATCTAATCAGAATATGTAAAATTTATAGCGATGTCATGTTTTGTGAAAACAGCTTTGGGAATTTAAGCTACTGCCTGAGAAAAAAAAGGCTCATAACTACACTTTGTGGGAGGAGGCAGTGTCCTAGTTATGCTTCTTAGGAATACTGACCCAATATAATGCAACCAAAAAAACCCACTACGTAGCCTGCTGGCCCTGGGGGAAAATAGGAACAAACAAGAAGATGCATGCTAACCAGAGCCATATCCAAAATTATTGTTTGAGGTAGGTGGTGGGCTATTTTTTTCGGGCGGGGGGGGGGGGTCACACAAAAAAAATTTAAAAACACATCAAAAGTTTGTTTATATGATTTTTGTTATGTTTTTGAGCCAGACACAAATTTCGGGGGGGGGGGGATTTGAAGCTCCTAAATCCACCTGGATATGACTTCAATGTTAACCATGTGGAAAATCAGTTTTCACCCCCTGAGACCATCTTAGGTCTATCCATAAATGAAAATCACGATTTTCTAACATTTCTTCTTTTGGCTGTTTCAAAGTTATGAAGTTTTTATGACAGTATCGCATTTTCGCCATTGCTGTTATATTGAAACGTGAAAATGGATAAGTTAAATGCAAATAAGTTAAAATGAATAATTTATTTATTTTTAATAAAAAAATTAAAAATCAGATATCACTTTAGTGAATTTATATTAGAAGTTGACTTCTTGATCAAATATAAATTGACTTGGGCAAAGATAAAACTATGGTAATATAAAAAAATGCGTATACCCAGGATGTACTTAACACCTGAGTAAATCTACAACAGCTCTGACTTTAGGACGTAAATATTTCAAAACATCATGCATAAATATTTTTATTTTTGGTTACAGAGGACCTTCCTTTTTGGTAGTTTTATGGAAATTTTCCCACCTCTTGACTCTTCGCTTCCTCCAAAATTAATTTAAAGGTAGCAGCTAGATTCTGTGCACTTGAGACTTTGGCTAAATTGCGGGTATTTTCTTGAAGTTATAATTGAAGTTATAATTAGTTTTTGAAGTTATAATTTTGCCAGAGTAATATAGAAATTTAAAATCATATAGGCAGAACGTTTGTGCCTTATAGTAACATAATCAGAATTCTACAGCGGATGGGTTCAAGTCAATTTTCAGGTAGGGGCAACTATGGACAAGATTTCGAATAGCCATTCTGGAGCTAGAGCTTTGGTTTTTTATTATCTAATATTCCCCCCTTTTTGAGGGGCGGGGGACTTTGCAAAAGTGTTCAATCTTGTCTCATGTCAAATGGGCGTATATGAAATAGGAATTTTATTTGAGTTTGGCCAAGGCTGCCATGCCTATCGCTAATATTTTTTAAGGTGTCTAGAAAATGAGAAATTATGTTCTTTTCAGATTTGTGTCATCTATTTTTTTGCTATCCTGGGATGTACACTCGCTGGTGTTCTAAATTCTGGCTATGGAAGCGGTGGTGGTAATTTTGGATTCGGTGGTGGTCAAGGTGGAGGATCATTTGGATCCGGTGGAGGTTATGGTGGTGGTTCATCAGGTGGATCATTTGGATTCGGCGGTGGTCACGGCGGAGGATCTAGCGGAGGCTATGGTGGTGGCTCATCTGGTGGATCATTTGGGTTTGGTGGCAGTCACGGCGGAGGATCTAGCGGAGGCTATGGTGGTGGCTCATCTGGTGGATCTTTCGGGTTCGGTGGTGGTCACGGTGGAGGATCTAGTGGAGGCTACGGCAGCGGTTCGTCTGGCGGATCTTTTGGATTCGGTGGGGGTCACAGTGGAGGATCTAGCAGAGGCTATGGTGGAGGCTCATCTGGTGGGTCTTTTGGATTCAACGGTGGTAAAAAAGGAGGATCATTTGGAACTAGTGGAGGCTTCAATGGCGGATCATCTGGTGGATCATTTGGGTTTGGCGGTGGTCACGGTGGAGGATCTAGCGGAGGCTATGGCGGTGGCTCATCTGGTGGGTCGTTTGGATTTGGCGGAGGACATGGTAAGCTTACTTTCTCTAAACAAGGCTCAATCCTAATATTTATTTCTAATTTTGTTTATATTTTAATTTTCATATATATCTAATATATTTATTTTTTTATTTCATACTATATTCCTATTTTATTTCTAATTTTATTTCTATTTTATACTTGAAATCTGAACTTCTTACTGACATTAAGTTAAAAATCTAGTATTTTCAGTTAAAAGTAAAAATCAACATTAAAGCTACTAAAATATTTATCCTAAGGGAGACTGTCAACCCCTCAACCAGCTCTTTGCGCTAAAATTTAACTAAAGTTTAACTGAAAGCCGTTTAGAGGGCCAGTTGGAGACTGTAAGTATTTTTCTTTACTAATCTTCATTTAAAAGATTGGATCTGAAGTGTGTAGCTAATTACATGAATAAACTCATCCAATTAAATTAAATTTCAATTTTATTTTTTTTATCGTAACCATGGTATTCCAGAGAGTCAGCCTAAAAAAATTGTATTTTTCATCTTCCCTTGTCGAAATAAATATACCAAAGTTTTGTATCGAGGCGTGCTTTACTATAACTGGATGCTGGCCAAAGGTGTAAAGAAAAGGCATTGCTACCCTAATCGTCGGCAAATCATAAAAAGCCAAAAAAAACTCGTAACTTGTGCTCGAAAGAACCCTAAATGAAGATTCTGAATCGATAGGTTTGGTTCCAAGAGCCCTCGAGATCGTACTTGTAGGGGATATTGAAAGAAAGGGCGTTAACTAAACAATAGCTTTGAGTCCTTCAATTACCAGGATTAAATAATTTTGTGCTCAAATTTCAATTCAAAATAATAAATATGTTCATCTTTGCCTAGAATTGTATCAATTATTCCTAGGGTTTAGAATTCAGCATTTCCAATCTTGTTCATTTTGGTAAAAAAAAAGTTCTTGGAGTCCTAAAAAAAATCGAATAATGTTTCTGTGTGATCCTCAATTGTGGTTTTACACCACAAAATCGGGAAAAATGTAACTTGTTTGACACAATATTTTCTGGTAATTCAGAAGGTCAGCAGAATGTTCAGTTTTCTTTCTAATGAATTTTCTTTCTAATTTCTAATGAACTTCCCACTGAAACTGAAGCAGTGGCATTACTTCCCCTGAAACTAGAAAGCTCAATATGTAGTTTTTTGATACTTTGATATCAATCGGCTGTCTCGACTTGTTGATTTATCATCGACTGTTGACTTGTTATTTTGTCTTTTGTGCACTTCTTCTTTTTCAAAAATAAAGACCTAAAATCAAATAAAATTTGCTTAGATGGCCTGAAATGGCATTTGCCTCAATTGAATGAAATCTGATATTAATAAAACTAAAGCAGTGCATATAGGTTGTCTGCAGAGTTAAAGCACGAAAATAGTGCCTTCACAGCAGCCAAAAAAATGTACTTGTTAAGCCGAAGGCAAAAAAGAATTAAGGTTTAAGGAGCTGGGTTGTTGTTGTTAGTTTAATGCATTCCTGGGTGGGCTGCCCACTGTGCACGTTTCCTTGATTTATCAGAGTCTTTCAGGGGAAAATGTGTTCCGCGTCATTTTTCAGCCATCTGGCTGCCCTTCTGGGTAACCAACGTTGCCCTGTTACTCTCATTCTCGTGACACATCACTCTTAATATTTTGCACCATTGTTGTCAACAAAATGGCATTAGAACCCTTATTCCCAGAAACTAGACCACTACTCTCAAAGCCAAACCACTATTTATATGAGATTTTGATTTTTTTTTTTTCGTGGGAGTGGAGACAATTAAATATAGTTTTTTTTTTACCTTTCATTGGCAGTTTTTGTATTTTTCAAAGGTGCCATTTTTCAAGGGTTAAATATTGTCAAGTTTCGTAAGCAGGTGACTTAAGATAGTCAAAGTAATTATTGTCAATATAACTGTTATGACAGTCTATAGAGGGTATTCTCGTCTTTAAAAGTTAAAAGTCTTTTTCCCCATCCTTGTTTTGACTTTTTTTCCAGCCAGGCTCTAAGCAATTCCCAGAAGGTTTAGCCTCCTCGCCAGCCTGTCTTAATTATACCAAAGGAAATCAAAGAGACAGTGAAATAGCTGGCATTGATAGTCAAATATGTTGATTAAATCTATTTTATTTTTCAGGAGGAGGCTCTGGAGGCTACCGCGGCTGATCGTGACACGAGATGACTGACTAGTGCTTTTAGTTACGTTACTACTTTTGTTAAAGTTTTTACATTACAAATTTCAATTTTTAACAACGGAATATTCCTGTTTTTAGAGTTACCGCGTATTTACTGTGTTTTTAGAGTTACTATATTTACTGTCGGATGAAATTCGTTAAAAATTCTCACTTTAGAGTTGAAATCTTTAGAATTTAAGGCTCTGCCATAATCTGTGGTTGTTAAGAAACTCCAACGTCACTGCATTTTCAAACCGTTGTATATAAAGCTAGGGTTTTGTCAGGTCGCATTGATTTTTTAAAATGATGATATGCAGGAGTCTCTGTATTTTAAGGACGCTTAGACATGCTTTTCATGGATCAATTTTGAAAATCCTTTTTCACTGCTTGATCCAATCTTACGTTTCTTACTGTCCAATTTTGTGGATGTCAACTTTTCCTTCACTGTTAAAACCACTTTCCAAGTTTTACAATAAAGCTAGAAACCTCATTCAGGAAATTAATCGTTCATTAGTTATACCATTACTTGATCTTGAGTCACTATATATTCTTTCATGAGTATGTTTTACTTTTGCTCAGCTTAATGGTGACCTCCCCCGGCCCCTAAGTGTTCCGATATCTTTTACCTCTGATCATAATAATTATAATCTTCGTAATATGACAAATCATATTCAAGTTCCATTTACTCCTTGCATAAGGTCAGATTTTAATCCTCTAATGGCGTGTCATATTGTTTGGAATAAGGTGGCTGAATCAGCTCGAGGGTGCCACTCATTTGGTTTAAAAAAAAAAAAAAATTAAAATTCTTTGGCTTCGTAGAAGTTATTTTTATTTATGTTTTTATTATTTTTATTATTTTTTGGAGTCTATTTAATCTAATTAATTAATTTAGTCTATTTATTCTGTTTTTTCTACAGTTTTCATTTTATCTATATTTGATTTTCTTCTCCTTCGTATGGGAGTAAGTGATCATTTAAAATTTTCTTTTGCTTTTCATCTGTGAGTAAGCAACTCATTTGTCTTCCCCCTTTGTACAGGCCAATGAGCCTTAGGGGGAATAATAACATGTAATATTGTATGTGTATCTAATGAAGAATAAATCTTATCTTATCTTATCCCTAGGGAAATTCAATACATAATTCCCATTTCAAAATATGTCCTTTGATAATGAGATAATTTGGAATGCTATTACAACATAACCTCATCATGTCAAAACGGGGGATTATCAATTTATTGCCCTATGGCAATACAAAATCTTGTCAATAGTCCCGACTACCAAAGGATGTACTTGACCCCTTTTGGAGAAAGTATTCTGGCTCTATAATAATTGAAAATTTAAGGTTAATATACTTAAGTTCTTAACATTGAAGACACAGACCAGGGGAATTTGAAACACGCCCATTTATAACCCACTCACTAATAGATTCACCCCGTCGGGTGATTTATTCCTCGATTGTATTATGAGTATGTTGACTGAATGCTTGATCGGGAGATAATGCCAGTAAGTTGTATAACTCTAATTAATTAAAAAAAATTTTCCACAAAATAAATTTTTCAAAGAAAAGTAAAGAACTCCATTAAACAAAAAATGAGTAAAAATAAAATCAAATAATCTACCAAGCGTGAAACTACCACAAATCATCATCGATAAATTAATGAAACCCAAAACGAACAGAAATACAATAAATAACCGAGTCAAACTCAAAACGAGCAGAAATAACATATGTTGGGCTCAAAAACCCTATGTCTTCCCAAGGCCAGAACATAATTTGCTCTTTACTGAAAAAAACACAAATGAATGTGCATTGTCGGTTTAATATACATATACTGATATTTATTAATCAAAATGTTAATACTATTTGATTTATTAAAGTTATAAAAGTAAAAACATTTATATTTTTTTCAGTAAAGTGCAAATTATGGTCTAGCCTTGGGAAGGCATGGGGGTTTTGATCCCAACTTATGTTATTTCTGCTCGTTTTGAGTTTGACTCGGTTATTTATTGTAATTTCTGTTCGTTTGGGTTTCATTTATTTATCGACAGCCAATCAACAACCAGCCCTGTCCTTATTCTATACCCCCTCCCCTTTTCCCCTTTCCCTGCAGAAGGAAAAAATTGTCTTGTTGCTTACCAAGTCGCGATAGGGAGCAAGAAATTCCAAAATAAACCTTTTCCCGGGAGTTTCACGACAAACGTTACGTATTTCCTTCTTTCCTTTACAGCAGCGCCGAGAGTTTAAATCTAGAGAAATTTACTGAACTTCAGACTACAGCTCAAATGCTTGGCTCTTCCGTTATCTGTGTTTCCGAGGTCCACCGGCAAGATCTTAATTTATTGAGGGTTCCTAACTTTTCTTCTTTTATGAAACTTCGGCATGATGACCATCCTCTTGGGAAAAAAGGAGGAGGAATAATGACACTCGTGCACAAATATTTTAAACCCAAGCTTTTAAATATACCTTTTCTTGAAGATATTGATGAATTTATTTGGGACATCGCCAACCCAACGTGACTCCCTAGTCCAGTCTCGGCCATAGCAGCGTGCGTTTTCTGATGTTCGCCTGGTCAGCCAGCTGCAGCAAGAAAAGCTTTTTGGGAGAAGCTGCAGGAATCAACAGATTACGTCCAGAGAACTCACCCATATTTTGGAATAGTAATGCTAGGAGATGCTAACGAACTCGATAGCAAATCGCTGGCCAGGTCACTTAACCTTAAAACTCTAGTCGATTTCCCAACAACTAACGGGAATCCTTCTCTGGATGTAATCCTGACAAATCTTTCGGAATATTACCAGAATCCAAGAAAACTAGCACCACTTGGTGCAAGTTATCATTATATGTTACAGTGGAACCCCTTGGAAAAAGAGGAAATTAAATAGTTAGTAATCAAAGTAAACTAAGGGCCGATTACTGGCCATGATCAGTTGCACTTTAGTGACTGAATAGCGGGACATAAATGAGTCACAGTCTTTTCAGATAAATGCTTCCATTCCCAAGTAGAGGAATTCCATAATAAGGTAAATTAAAAATTCCCCCATTGCTTTCCCGAACTTAAGACTAAATTCTCTTCTAGCGATAAGCCATACATAAATTCAAAAATAAAGCGACTGATAAAACATAAATTGCAACTAAAACGAAAAGGTCAAGTGAACCAAGCAAAACAGTTGGCAAACCAAATAAAATGCAAAATCAAAAAGGCACAAGCAAATTACTATGAAAATGAAGTTGACCATCTTTTGGAGTCCAAACGGTCGCAATTTTTCAGTAAAGTAAAAAGTCTGACTGGCAAAAGTTCTCAACCAGTTGACTTCATGAAGGAGGAGCCTCGAGAGAAAACCGCGAATGATTTAAATGCCCATTTTGCTTCAATTGTGCAGTCTTACCTCCCTCTTCCACCCGAGGATCCTCCAGTAAGTTTAACTACTCCTTCAGATGATAATTTAGTTGCTGATATTTCATCGGCAATTATAATCCTTAAACTCTCTTCTTTAAAAAAAAAAAACTTCCGTTGCCCCTTTTGACATTGCAGTTGCTCTCATTAAAGCATTTGCTAAAGAATGATCATTTCCGCTTCAGATAATTTTCAATAATATAACAAAAACAGGATATTTTCCAAAGAAATGGAAGAAAGGGTTTAGTACTCCCATTCCAAAGAAAGGAGCAGCTAATGATTTCTCTGGTGTCCGGCCGATCACAGTTACGTCAGTTTTTAGCAGAATATACGAAAGCTTTGTTGCCGTATGGCTGAAAAAATATATTTTGAAAGTAACTGATCTAAAGCAATTTGGTAACATCCCTAAGTGTTCGACAGTTCATTACCTCGTTAATTTAGTTGATTTTATTTTAAAACACCTGGATGAACCTGGAAAATGGATAAATTTAATTGTAATTGATTTCGGAAAAGCATTTGACCTTGTTGATCACAAAATCCTTTTAGAAAAAATGGCGGAATAAAATATACCCAGCTTTATTATTAAAATCATCAAGAGCTTCTTAACAAATAGAGAGCAAACTGTGAAGTATAAAGACCAATTTTCCACTTCTCTGCCAGTTTTTTGTGGAATTCCACAAGGAACTGTGATTGGGCCGCTGGGCTTCCTCATGATAAATGAAATTGCTGCTGAGCTGGAGGACAGATGGAACGTTGACGACTTGTCCTTAACGGAAATCTTATCTAAGGATTCGAAGAGCAATGCTGCTGGTTTCATCGACCAAGTTACCTTAGAGGCGGCTGAACTAAACATGGTCATGAATAAAGACAGATGCTCGGTCACGACATTTTCTTTTCTTCAGAATACTCAACCGTCTTTCGAACCTCCTATCGCTTCCGAGCTAATAAGCCATAAAATAACTTTACCTGGTGTGGTGATTTCTTCTGACCTCTCATGGCGGGAGAATACAAAGACCATTTTAAAAATAGCTAACGGCACAATCTAAATGCTAAAAACACTGAACAAATTTCGAGTTCCTAAGGACAAGCTGAAACTAATATTTCACACTTTCATCCACCCCTTAGTTGAATATGCTTGTCCAGTTTGGCACATTGCCCTTACCCAGGATGAAATTGATAAAATAGAACGAGTTCAGATGAGATCACTGCAAATCACTTATGGCGGTTCCCCTCTACCTTACTCCTTTTACCTCAAGGAATTTAAACTTGAATCCCTTTCTTCCCGCCGAGAAAATTATGCCAAAGATATGGCTCCACCCTCCTTCAACATCCCATCTACCGATCATTCCTTCCCCAACCTTTTGTCCCTGTAAGATCTCTCCCCCCCAACGAAGTGGCTGAGTGTGCTCCTAAACTGACCCTCGTTCACTATAACACCATGTACTACAGTGAAAGTTTGTGTCAAGCTTTGTGATGTATTAAAATGATTTCTTGTGTTTTCATTGTTTAGTTTATTTTATGCTGGCCGAGTTTTTTCCGACATTTTTATTCTCGATCTCAAATGTGTTTATCCTTTAGTGTATTTATTCTGACAAAGTTTTATCAGACAACTTTATTTTGCTAATTATGACAAAGAGACATCATGTTTGGGCTTTGTCCACGAGAGCTATGTCTTGTTTTTGAATTAAATGAATTTGAATTTGATTTGTGGTAGTTTCACGCTTGGTAGATTATTTGATTTTATTTGTGCTCATTTTTTGTTTAATGGAGTTCTTTACTTTTCTTTGAAAAACATATTTTGTGGAAAAAGTTTTTTTAAGTAATTTCTGTTCGTTTTATATTGACATAGTCTTTTCAGGGAAAAAGAAAAAAATACTTTAAATCTTTTCGTATTTTAAGACTTAATAGTTTGGCCTGCTATTTGTATGCTGGAGAAAATTTTTTAGCAATTTATAACAACATCCATCTTTTAAAAATCTGGACACAAATAGTAGTCTTTAATTTAGTTTCATACCTCCTCTAGTTGACCTGAAATGGATAACTTGATACAATTCGCAAAAAAAAAAAAAAATCTGTTTACTTTATTTAATAGCTTGGATACACTTATCCGCTATTTTGATTTGGTTAAATTTTAAGAGCAGAAGTAGCCCCGAAAGTTTGAATATAATACCCTCAATCGTTCTTGGGATACTGCTGAGATGCCTTATTGGGAATTAGAATTAAAACAGTGCATTTTGATTTAATTTTTTGGCAACATTTATTTTTTGAACATAAAGGCAAATGAGAGGGTGGGCGTGGGAGGGGGATTAGTTTCCCTCCAATCACTTTTGACTATTAAAAAGGGCATCAGCCCTTTCTATTTTCAATCGAATGAGGCCTTTTCGAAGTTCCTACGACAGCTCCTTCGATACAAAAGGCCCTGCTATAAACAACAACAACAACAACAACAACAACAAAATTATACATTTTACCCACATCGATCTTTACTATATAAAAATGTCAAGTCTTCCAATCACTTTCGACTATTAAAAAGGGCACTAGGCCTTTCGATTTCGAACCTTATTCGAAACCTTATATGCCCCCAGGGTATAACTTACAACCCTTGCACTAAGGGATCTGAGGGAGTTATCATCCTAAAAGATCTAATTTCCAGAGCTGTAGACTACGTTGAAAAAAATGGATATCTAAAAATTTTGATTGGACGTGTGTGGGAAAATAGTGAGCTTGAGGGTGGCGTTAGTCGCTATCCAATCACTTTCAGCTATTAAAAAAGGCACTAGCCCTTTCAATTTCCAATCGAATGAGCCCTTTTGAAGTTACTGCGACAACACTTACAATAAAAAATTTATATGCCCCCAGGGCATACCTTACAACCCTTGCACTGAGGGTTCTGATGGGTTTATCATCCTTAAAGACAAAGTTTCCAGAACTTTCAACTACGTTGAACGAAATGGATATCTCTAAATTATAATTCGATGTGTTTGGGAAAATGTTGGGCGTGAGAGGGGCGCTAGTCGCTATCCAATCACTTTCAACTATTAAAAAAGGCACTATCCCTTTCAATTTCCAATTGAATGAGCCTTTTTGAAGTTTCTACGACAACGCTTTCAATAAAAACTTTATATGCCCTCTGGGCATAACTTACAACCCTTGCCATGAGGGCTGTGGGGGATGGGTTGTCATCCTTAAAAACTTAATTTCCAAAACTTTCAACTACGTTGAACAAAATGGTTATCAAAAGATTTTGATTGGATGTGTTTGGGGAAAAGGTGGGCGTGAGAGGGGGGTTAGTTGCCCTCAAATCACTTTTGACTATTAAAAAGGGTACTAGTCCTTTGAATTTCGAATCGAATGAGCCCTTTTTCAAGTTTATACGACAAAGATTCCAATAAAAACCTTATATGCCCCCAGGGCATAACTTATAATCCTTGCCTTGAGGGTTGTGGGGAGTGTCCTCCTCAAAAATGTTTCCTATCCGGAAATCAACTACCCTGAACAAAATGGCTATCTCAAAATTTTTATTGGATGTATTTGGGGGAATTATGGGTGTGTGTGTGTGGGGGGGGGGGGCTAGTTGCCCTCCAATCACTTTCGACTATTAAAAAGGGCCCTAGCCCTTTGAAGCTCCAGACGAATGAGCTTATATTGAATTTTTTACGACAACGCCTTCTTTAAAAACATTATATCCCCCCTTGGCATAACTTAAAACCTTTGCCCTGAAGCTTGTGGGGGAGTGTCCCCCTCAAAAACATATTTTCTATCTGGAAATCAACTACGCTGAACAAAATGGCTATCCCAAAATTTTGATTGGATGTGTTTGGGGGAACAATGGGCGTGGGGGGGGTGGGGCTAATAGCCCTCCGATCACTTTCGACTATTAAAAAGGGCACTACTCCCTTGTATTTCCAATCGATTGAGCCTGTTTTGAAGTTCTTACGGCAACGCCTTCTATAAAAACCTTACATGCCCCCAGGGCATAACTTGAAACCCTTGCCCTGAGGGTTGCGAGGGAGTTTCCTCCTCCAAAACATAGGTTCTATCTAGAAAACAACTACGCTGAACAAAATGGCAATCTCAAAATTTTGATGGGATGTGTTTGGGGAAATGATGGGCGTGGGGGGGGGGCTAGTTGCCCTCCAATCACTTTCGACAATTGAAAAGGTCACTAGCCCTTTGAATTTTCAATCGAATGAGCCTGTTTTGAAGTTTCTGCGACAACGCCTTCTATAAAAACCTTATATACCCCCAGAGCATAACTTAAAACCCTTTCCTTGAGGGTTGTGGGGGATTGTCAGTAGAAATGACCCTATTGATACGGGGGGGCTCCATACATGGGCATAGAGTCCCTAGGGAGAACACCTGTGCTGTCAGTCCAACGGGGGGCACCATATATGGGCATGGAATCCCCAGGGAGAACACGTTTTTCTCACTGAGAATGAAAAAACAGGATTTTTCTCACTTTGATGTCTTTCCATGGAAAATTGTCTCCGGGCGAAGTTTACTAATGTCTTTGGAGTTCGCCGAGGAGAATTGTTTCCGGGTGAATTTTATTAATGTCTTTGGTGTTCGTCCAGGAGAATTGTTTCTTTGAGAAGTTTTTTAATGTCTGACGGGTGATGTCAAGGTTGATTGATTTTTCACAAAAGAGTAATTAATTTGTTGTTTCTAAGGAAAATTATTGAGTCACGAAAGGCTAATTAATTTGTTTTTTCTAAGAGCAATTTTTGATCAACAAAAGGGGAATAAATTAGTTGTTTCTATGGAGACTTATTGATTCAAGAAAGAAGAATTCATTTGTTGTTTCTAAGGGCACTTATTGATTCAAGAAAGTGGAATTAATTTGTTGTTTCTAAGGGGAATTATTGATTCACGAAAGGGGAATTAATTTGTTGTTTCTAAGGGGAATTATTGATTCAAGAAAGGGAAATTATTTCGGCGAAACAGTTAGAGGCATTTTAAAAGATGATTTTAAAAGATGTTTTACAAGAGGATTTGAGGGTGAAACTCTATGGTCGTTATAATACACAAGTTGTATTTGAACAGTGTTGTGAGGTCCTCTACCCCAACCCCAAAGGGCCCCGATCCCCCTACCCCAACCCCGATGGAACCCCCGGCCCCCAAAGGTCCCCCGGGCCCGCCGCACCCCCAAAGCCCCACCGAGGCCTTTCATTCCCCCTTGCTTATTGAATTTTTTAAGTTTTTTCGGACTGAATTTTTTAGACTTAGAAATTATCCAACATTTTTCGTGTTTTTTCTTTAACCCATTGGCATAGAGATTTAGCCCAGAGTCTTAGCTTAGTTTTATTTAGAGCTGAAGTTTACTTTAATTTTAGTTAAGAGTTTAGAGTTTTAGCATAGAGTCTTATCTTAGAGTTTTTGTTAGACTTCTAGTTTAGTTTAGTTTTAGTTATGAGTTTAGAGTTTTTAGCTTAGAGTCTTAGCTTAGAGTTTTTGTTAGAGTTCTAGTTTAGTTTTGTTTTAGTTAAGATTTTAAGCTTAGAGTCTTAGCTAAGAGTTTTAGTTATAGTTGAAGTTTAGTTTAGTTCTATTTAAGAGTTTAGAGTTTTACCTTAGAGTCTTAGCTTAGAGTTTTAGTTAAAGTTGAAGTTTACTTTAGTTTAAGTTTAGAGTTTTAGCTTAGAGTCTTAGCTTAGAGTTTTTGTTAGAGTTCTAGTTTAGTTTAGTAATAGTTAAGAGTTTAGTTTTTACCTTAGAGTTTTAGCTTAGAGTTTTAGTTGAAATTCTAGTTTAGTTTAGTTTTAGTTAAGAGTTTAGAATTTTAGCTTAGAATCATAGCTTAGAGTTTTAGTTAGAGTTGAATTTTAGTTATATTTAAGAGTTTAGAGTTTTAGCTTAAAGTCTTAGCCTAGAGTTTTAGCTAGAGTCGAAGTTTAGTTTAGTTATAGTTAAGAGTTTAGAGTTTAGCTTAAGAGTCATAGCTTAGAATTTTTGTTAGAGTTCTAGTTTAGTTTAGCTTTAGTTAAGAGTTTATAGTTTTTAGCTTAGTGTCTTAGCTTAGAGTTTTTGTTGAAGTTCTAGTTTAGTTTAATTTTAGTTAAGAGTTTAGAATTTTAGCTTAGAGTCTTAGATTATAGTTTTTGTTTGAGTTGAATTTTAGTTTAGTTATATTTAAGAGTTTAGAGTATTATATTAGATATTAGCTTAGAGTTTTTGTTATAGTTATAGTTCAGTTTAGTTATATTTAAGAGTTTGAAGTTTTAACTTAGAGACTTATCTTAGAGTTCTATTTTGGTTTAGTTTTATTTAAAAGTTTAGAGTTTTTTAGCTTAGATTTTTAGTTAGAGTTCTAGTTTAGTTTAGTTACAGTTCAGAATTTAGAGTTTTAGCTTAGAGTCATAGTTTAGAATTTTACTTAAAGTTGTAGTTTGGTTAAGTTTTAGTTAAGAGTTTCAAGTTTTAGCTTAGAGTCTTAGCTTAAAGTTTTTGTTACAGTTCTAGTTTAGTTTAGTTTTAGTTAAGAGTTTGGAGTTTTACCTTAGAGTCTTAGCTTAGAGTTTTAGTTAGAGTTGAAGATTAGTTTAGTTAAATTTAAAGAATTTATAGTTTTAGCTTAGAGTCATATCTTAGAGTTTTACTTAAATTTTTAGTTTGGTTAAGTTTTAGTTAAGAGTTTCGAGTTTTAGCTTAGAGTATTAGCTTAGAGTTTTTTTTTTAAAGTTCTAGTTTAGTTTAATTTTATTTAAGAGTTTGATGTTTTACCTTTGAGTTTCAGTTAGAGTTCTAGTTTAGTTTAGTTTTAGTTAAGAGTTTGGTGTTTTACCTTAGAGTCTTAGCTTAGAGTTTTAGTTAGAGTTCTAGTTTAGTTTAGTTTTAGTTAAGAGTTTAGAATTTTAGCTTAGAGTCTTAGCTTAGAGTTTTTGTTATAGTTATAGTTTATTTTAGTTTTAGTTAAGAGTTTGGATTTTGTATCTTATAGTATTAGATTATAGTTTCTGTTTAAGTTATATTTTATTTTATTTTTATTTAAGATATTTTATTTTTAGATTATAGTATTATGTTAGATTTTTTGTTATAGTTTTAGTTTAGTTTAGTAATATTTAAGAGTTTTGAGTTTTATATTAGTCTTAGCTTAGATTTTTTGTTAGAGCTATAGTTTAGTTTAGATTTAGTTAAGAGTTTGGAGTTTTACCTTAGAGTCTTAACTTAGAGTTTTTGTTAGAGTTCTAGTCTAGTTTATTTTTAGTTAAGAGTTTTGTGTTTTAACTTGGAGTAACAGCTTAGAGTTTTAGTTAGTTCTAGTTTAGTTTAGTTTTAGTTAAGAGTTTTGAATTTTATCTTAGATTCTTAGCTTAGAGTTTTTTTATAGTTCTAGTTTAGTTTTGTTTTATTTAATATTTTTTATTTTTTTAGATTATATTCTTAGATTATATTTCTTGTTGAATTTGTATTTTATTTTAGTTTCATTTGATAGTTTAGAGTTTTATACTATAGTATTATCTTAGAGTTTTTGTTAAAGTGGAAGTTTAGTTTAGTAATAGTTAAGAGTTAAGAGATTTAGCTTATAGTCTTATCTTAGAGTTTTTGTTAGAGTTCTAGTTTCGTGTAGATATAGTTAAGAGTTTGGAGTTTTAACTTAGAGACTTATCTTAGAGTTTTAGTTAGAGTTGAAGTTTAGTTTAGTTATAGTTAAGAGTTTAGATTTTTATCTTGTAGTGTAATCTTAGATTTTTATTTAGAGTTGAATTTTAGTTTAGTTATAGTTAAGAATTTAGAGTTTATCTTAAGAGTCATAGCTTAGAATTTTTGTTAGAGTTCTAGTTTAGTTTATATTTAGTTAAGAGTTTATAGTTTTTAGCTTAGTGTATTAGCTTAGATTTTTTGTTGAAGTTCTATTTTTGTTTAGTTTTAGTTAAGATTTAAGAATTTTAGCTTAGAGTCTTATCTTATAGTTTTTGTTTTAGTTGAAGTTTATTTTAGTTATAGTTAAGAGTTTATAGTATTAGATTATATATTATATTATTGTTTTTTTTATATTTCTAGTTTAGTTTATTTCTATGTAAGAGTTTGAAGTTTTACCTTAGATACTTAGCTTAGAGTTTTAGTTTTGTTTAGTTTAAAGTTTGGAGTTTTTTAGCTTAGAGTCTTAACTTAGAGTTTTTGTTAGAGTTCTAGTTTATTTTAGTTAAAGTTAAGAATTTATATTTTTAGCTTATAGTAATAGCTTATAATTTTACTTACAGTTTTAGTTTTGTTAAGTTTTAGTTAATAGTTTCGAGTTTTAGCTTAGAGTCTTAGCTTAGAGTTTTTGTTAGAGTTCTAGTTTAGTTTAGTTTTAGTTAAGAGTTTAGAGTTTTAGCTTAGAGTCTTAGCTTAGAGTTTTAGTTAGAGTTTAATTTTAGTTTTTTTACATTTAAAGAATTTAGAGTTTTAGATTATAGTCATAGCTTAGAGTTTTACTTAAAGTTTTATTTTGGTTAAGTTTTAGTTAAGAGTTTAGAGTTTTAGCTTAGAGTCTTAGCTTAGAGTTTTTTTTTTATAGTTCTAGTCTAGTTTAATTTTAGTTAAGAGTTTGATGTTTTACCTTTGCGTTTCAGTTAGAGTTATAGTTCTAGTTTAGTTTTAGTTAAGAGTTTGGTGTTTTACCTTAGAGTCTTAGCTTAGAGTTTTAGTTAGAGTTCTAGTTTAGTTTAGTTTTAGTTAAGAGTTTAGGATTTTAGCTTAGAGTCTTAGCTTAGAGTTTTTGTTAGAGTTCTAGTTTATTTTAGTTTTAGTTAAGAGTTTAGAGTTTTTAGCTTATAGTCTTAGCTTAGAGTTTTTGTTGAAGTTATAGTTTAGTTTATTTTTATTTAATAGTTTATAGTTTTATCTTAGAGTCTTAGCTTAGAGTTTTTGTTAGAGCTCTAGTTTAGTTTAGATATAGTTAAGAGTTTTTATTTTTACCGTAGAGTCTTGACTTAGAGTTTTTGTTAGAGTTCTAGTTTAGTTTAGTTTTAGTTAAGAGTTTGGTGTTTTACATTGAAGTAACAGCTTAGATTTTTAGTTATTTCTAGTTTATTTTATTTTTAGTTAAGAGTTTAGAATTTTAGCTTAGAGTATTATCTTAGTGTTTTTGTTATATTTCTAGTTTAGTTTAGTTTTATTGAATAGTTTTGATTTTTTATATTATATTCTTAGATTATATTTCTTTTTGAATTTATAGTTTAGTTTAGTTTCAGTTAATAGTTTCTTGTCTTATATTATAGTCTTAGCTTAGAGTTTTAGTTGGAGTTGAATTTTATTTTAGTAATAGTTAAGAGTTAAGATTTTTAGATTAGAGTCTTAGCTTAGAGTTTTTGTTATAGTTATAGTTTAGTTTAGATATATTTAAGAGTTTTGAGTTTTAAATTAGAGTCTTATCTTAGAGTTTTAGTTTAGTTTAGTTTTAGTTAAGAATTTAGAGTTTTTTAGATGAGAGTCTTAGCTTAGAGTTTTTGTTAGAGTTATATTTTATTTTAGTTTTAATTAATAGTTTAGAGTTTTTAGAATATATTATTAGATTATATTTATATTTATAGTTATAGTTTATTGTAGTTTTAGTCAAGAGTTTAGAGTTTTACAATATAGTCTTAGCTTAGAGATTCATTTATATTTGAATTTTAGTTTAGTTAAAGTTAACAATTTAGAGTTTTAGCTTAGAGTCATATCTTAGAGTTTTAGTTAAAGTTGTAGTTTAGTTAAGTTTTAGTTAAGAGTTTCGAGTTTTAGCTTAGAATCTCACCTTAGAGTTTTTGTTAGAGTTCTAGTTTAGTTTAGTTTTAGTTAAGAGTTTAGAGTTTTACCTTAGAGTCCTAGCTTAGAGTTTTAGTTAGAGTTCTAGTTTAGTTTAGTTGTAGTTAAGAGTTTAGAGTTTTAGCTTAGAGTCATAGCTTAGAGTTTTAGTTAAAGTTATAGTTTAGTAAAGTTATAGTTAAGAGTTTAGAGTTTTACCTTAGAGTCATAGCTTAGACTTTTATTTAGATTTCTAGTTAGTTTTATTTATAGTTAAGAGTTTGTTGTTTTACCTTAGAGACTTAGCTTAGAGTTTTAGTTTAGTTTAGTTTTATTTTAGAGTTTAGAGTTTTAGCTTCGAGTCTTAGCTTAGAGTTTTTGTTAGAGTTATAGTTTAGTTTAGTTTTAGTTAAGATTTTATATTTTTTATCTTATATTATTATTTTAGATTTTTTTGTTCAATATCTATTTTATTTTATTATTTTATATTATAATTATATTTTTAATTATATTTATATTTTAGTTTATTTTTATTTAAGATTGTATAGTTTTATCTTAGAGTATTAGCTTAGAGTTTTGTTAGAGTTATTGGTTAGTGTAGTTTTATTTAAGATTTTATATTTTTATATTAGAGTCTTAGATTAGAGGTTTTGTTATATTTATATTTTATTTAATTTTATATTTTCGTAATGTTATATTTAATATTTTATATTGTTATATGTTATTCATATCATAGAGATATTTTTATAGTTATATTTTAGTTTAGTTATAGTTAAGAGTTTTGTTTTTTACATTATAGAATTATATTGGAGTTTTTGATTAGTTTATTTAAGAGTTTGGAGTTTTAACGTAGAGTCTTAGCTTAGAGTTTTTGTTAGAGTTCTAGTTTAGTTTAGTTTTAGTTAAGAGTTTGGTGTTTTACCTTGGAGTCATAGCTTAGAGTTTTAGTTAGTTCTAGTTTAGTTTAGTTTTAGTTAAGAGTTTAGAATTTTAGCTTAGAGTCTTAGCTTAGAGTTTTTGTTAGAGTTCTAGTTTAGTTTAGTTTAGTTTTAGTTAAGAGTTTAGATTTTTTAGCTTATAGTCTTATATTCTAGTTTTTTGTTGAAGCTATATTTTAGTTTATTTTTAGTTAATAGTTTAGATTTTTAGCTTAGAGTATTAGCTTAGAGTTTTTGTTAAAGTTGAAGTTTAGTTTAGTTAAAGTTAAGAGTTAAGAGATTTAGCTTAGAGTCTTAGCTTAGAGTTTTTGTTAGTGTTCTAGTTTAGTTTAGATATAGTTAAGAGTTTGGAGTTTTACCTTAGAGTCTTAGCTTAGAGTTTTAGTTAGAGTTGAAGTTTTCTTTAGTTATAGTTAAGAGTTTAGAGTTTTAGCTTGGAGTGTAAGCTTAGATTTTTAGTTAGAGTTGAATTTTAGTTTAGTTATAGTTAAGAATTTATAGTTTAGATTAAGAGTCATAGCTTATAATTTTTGTTAGAGTTATATTTTAGTTTATCTTTAGTTAAGAGTTTATAGTTTTTAGATTAGTGTCTTAGCTTAGAGTTTTTGTTGAAGTTCTAGTTTTGTTTAGTTTTAGTTAAGATTTTAGAATTTTACATTAGAGTATTAGCTTAGAGTTTTTGTTTGAGTTGAATTTTATTTTATTTATAGTTAAGAGTTTATAGTATTATATTATATATTAGCTTAGAGTTTTTTTTATAGTTCTAGTTTAGTTTAGTTATAGGTAAAAGTTTGAATTTTTAAATTAGAGACTTAGCTTAGAGTTTTAGTTTGTTTTATTTTTAGTTATAAGTGTAGAGTTTTTTATCTTAGCGTTTTTGTTAGTGTTATATGTTATTTTAGTTAATGTTAATAATTTATATTTTTATATTAGAGTAATATATTATAATTTTAATTGTATTTTTAGTTTTGTTTATTTTTATTTAATAGTTTCTAATTTTAGCTTATAGTATTAGCTTAGAGTTTTTTTTATATAAATAGTTCTGTTTAGTTTTATTTAATAGCTTAGAGTTTTAACTTAGAGTCTTAGATTAGTGTTTTATTTAGATTTGAATTTTAGTTTAGTTAAATTTAAATAATTTAGAGTTTTATCTTATAGTCATAGCTTAGACTTTTACTTAAAGTTTTAGTTTGGTTTAGTTTTAGTCAAGAGTTTAGAGTTTTATCTTAGAGTCTTAGCTTAGAGTTTTTTTGTTAGATTTATAGTTTAGTTTAATTTTAGGTAAGAGTTTGGAGTTTTAAAGTAGAGTCTTAGCTTAGAGTTTTTTTTAGAGTTATAGTTTATTTTAGTTTTATTTAATTGTTTTGTGTTTTAAATTTGAGTCACATATTATATTTTTATTTAGTTATAGTTTTGTTTAGTTTTATTTAAGATTTTAGAATTTTAGCTTAGATTATTATATTAGATATTTTGTTATAGTTTTAGTTTATTGTATTTTTATTTAATATTTTAGAGTTTTTCGATTATATTATTTGATTATATTTTTTTTTTAATGTATAGTTTATTTTAGTTTTATTTAATATTTTCTATTTTTAGCTTAGAGTCTTAGCTTAGAGTCTTAGATTATATTTTTTGTTAAAGTTGAAGTGTAGTTTAGTAATAGTTAAGAGTTAATAGTTTTATATTATAGTCATATATTATAGTTTTTGTTAGTGTTATAGTTTAGTTTATTTATATTTAATAGTTTTGAGTTTTAAATTATAGAATTATATTAGAGTTTTTTTTATGTTTGAATTTTAGTTTAGTAATATTTAAGAGTTTATATTTTTATCTTGTAGTCTAAGCTTAGATTTTTAGTTAGAGTTGAATTTTAGTTTAGTTATAGTTAAGAATTTAGAGTTTATATTAATAGTCATATCTTAGAATTTTTGTTAGAGTTCTAGTTTCGTTTAGATATAGTTAAGAGTTTATAGTTTTTAGCTTAGTGTCTTATCTTAGAGTTTTTGTTGAATTTCTAGTGTAGTTTAGTTTTAGTTAATATTTTATAGTTTTACCTTAGAGTCTTAGCTTAGATTTTTTTTTTTAGTTGAAGTTTAGTTTAGTTAAAGTTAAGAGTTTAGAGTCTTAGCTTATATCTTATCTTATAGTTTTTGTTATAGTTCTAGTTTTGTTTATTTATAGTTAATATTTTTAATTTTTACATTAGATACTTATCTTAGAGTTTTAGTTTGTGTTTGTTAAAAGTTTAGAGTTTTTTATCTTAGAGTCTTATATTAGAGTTTTTGTTAGAGTTATATTTTAGTTTAGTTAAAGTTAAGATTTTAGATTTTTATCTTATAGTAATATATTATAGTTTTACTTACAGTTGTACTTTTGTTTAGTTTTAGCTTAGATTTTCGAATTTTATCTTATAATATTAGCTTAGAGTTTTTTTTATATTTATAGTTTAGTTTATATATATTTAATATTTTGTAGTTTTAACTTATATAATTAGCTTAGAGTTTTAGTTAGATTTGAATATTATTTTATTTAAATTTAAAGAATTTAGAGTTTTAGCTTAGAGTCATATCTTAGATTTTTACTTAAAGTTTTAGTTTGGTTAAGTTTTAGTTAAGAGTTTCGAGTTTTATATTAGAGTCTTAGATTAGAGTTTTTTTTTTAGAGTTCTATTTTAGTTTAATTTTATTTAAGAGTTTGATGTTTTAACTATTATTTTCAGTTAGAGTTCTATTTTAGTTTAGTTTTATTTATTAGTTTGATGTTTTAAATTATAGTCTTATCTTATAGTTCTTTTGAGAGTTATATTTTATTTTAGTTTTATTTAATATTTTAGAATTTTAGATTAGAGTATTAGATTAGAGTTTTTGTTAGATTTATAGTTTAGTTTAGTTTTAGTTTAGAGTTTAGAGTTTTTATCTTATAGTATTAGATTAGTTTTTTTGTTTTAGTTATTGTTTATTTTATTTTTATTTAAGATTTTATTTTTTTATATTCTAGTAGTATATTAGAGTTTTTTTTAGATTTTTAGTATATTTTATTAATATTTAGTAGTCTATATTTTTAGATTAGTCTTATCTTATAGTTTTTTTTAGAGCTCTAGTTTATTTTAGATTTATTAAATAGTTTTTAGTTTTACCTTAGAGTCTTATCTTAGAGTTTTAGTTATAGTTATAGTTTATTTTAGTTTTAGTTAATATTTTTGTGTTTTACATTGTATTCATATCTTAGATTTTTATTTAGTTATAGTTTAGTTTATTTTTATTTAATATTTTATAATTTTATACTATAGTATTCTCTTAGATTTTTTGTTATAGTTATAGTTTAGTTTTGTTTTATTTAATAGTTTAGATTTTTTAGATTATAGTATTAGATTATATTTTTTTTTTAATTTCTAGTTTAGTTTATTTTATTTTTAATTAAGATTTTATAGTTTTATATTATAGTCTTATATTATAGTTTTTGTTAAAGTTTAAGTTTAGTTTAGTAATAGTTAAGAGTTAAGAATTTTATCTTATAGTCTTAGATTATAGTTTTTGTGAGAGTTGAAGTTTAGTTTAGTTATAGTTAAGAGTTTAGAGTCTTAGCTTAGATCTTAGCTTAGAGTTTTTGTTATAGTTCTAGTTTAGTTTAGTTTTAGGTAAGAGTTTGGAGTTTTACCTTAGAGACTTAGCTTAGAGTTTTAGTTTCGTTTAATTTTAGTTAAAAGTTTAGAGTTTTTTAGCTTAGAGTTTTTGTTAGAGTTCTAGTTTAGTTTAGTTACAGTTAAGAGTTTAGAGTTTTAGCTTAGAGTCATAGCTTAGAATTTTACTTAAAGTTGTAGTTTGGTTAAGTTTTAGTTAAGAGTTTCAAGTTTTAGCTTAGAGTCTTAGCTTAGAGTTTTTGTTAGAGTTCTAGTTTAGTTTAGTTTTAGTTAAGAGTTTAGAGTTTTACCTTAGAGTCTTAGCTTAGAGTTTTAGTTAGAGTTGAAGTTTAGTTTAGTTACAGTTAAAGAATTTAGAGTTTTAGCTTAGAGTCATAGCTTAGAGTTTTACTTAAAGTTTTAGTTTTGTTAAGTTTTAGTTAAGAGTTTCGAGTTTTAGCTTAGAGTCTTAGCTTAGAGTTTTGTTAGAGTTCTAGTTTAGTCTAATTTTATCTAAGAGTTTTATGTTTTACCTTTGAATTTCAGTTAGAGTTCTAGTTTAATATAGTTTTAGTTAAGAGTTTAGTGTTTTAACTTAGAGTCTTAGATTAGAGTTATAGTTAGAGTTCTAGTTTAGTTTAGTTTTAGTTAAGAGTTTAGGAGTTTTAGCTTAGAGTCTTAGCTTAGAGTTTTTGTTAGAGTTCTAGTTTAGTTTAGTTTTAGTTAATAGTTTAGAGTTTTTAGCTTATAGTATTAGCTTAGATTTTTTGTTGAAGTTATAGTTTAGTTTAGTTTTAGTTAATATTTTAGAGTTTTAGATTATAGTATTAGCTTAGAGTTTTTGTTAAAGTTGAAGTTAAGTTTATTAATAGTTAAGAGTTTAGAGTTTTAACTTAGAGTCTTAGCTTAGAGTTTTTGTTAGAGTTCTAGTTTAGTTTAATTATAATTAAGAGTTTGGAGTTTTACCTTAGAGTCTTGGCTTAGAGTTTTTGTTAGAGTTCTATTTTATTTTAGTTTTAGTTTAGAGTTTTGTGTTTTACCTTGGATTCTCATCTTAGAGTTTTAGTTAGTTCTAGTTTAGTTTAGTTTTATTTAATATTTTGTAGTTTGTAGCTTATATTCTTATCTTAGAGTTTCATTTAGAGTTTTAGTTTTAGCTGTAGTATATTTAAGAATGTAGAGTTTTTTAGATTTGAGTCATAGATTTGACTTTTAGTTAAATGTCTAGTTTAGTTTAGTTTTAGATAATATCTTCTAGTCTTAGATTAGAGTATTAAATTAGATTTTTTGTTAGATTGTAAGTTTATTTTATTTATATTTAAGAGTTTATATATTTATATTATAGTCTTATATTATATTTTTTTTTATTTATATATTTTAGTGTAGATATAGTTAATAGTTTGGAGTCTTACATTATATTATTATCTTAGAGTTTTAGTTAGAGTTGAAGTTTTGTTTAGTTATATTTAATAGTTTATATTTTTATATTGTATTGTAAGCTTAGATTTTTAGTTAGAGTTTAATGTTCGTGTAGATATAGTTAAGAATTTATTGTTTATATTAAGAGTCTTATCTTAGAGTTTTTGTTAGTGTTCTAGTTTAGTTTATCTTTAGTTAAGAGTTTTGAGTTTTACCTTAGAGACTTATCTTAGAGTTTTAGTTAGAGTTGAAGTTTTGTTTAGTTATAGTTAAGAGTTTAGAGTTTTATCTTAGAGTGTAATCTTAGATTTTTAGTTAGAGTTGAATTTTAGTTTATTTATAGTTAATAATATAGAGTTTAGCTTAAGAGTCATATCTTATAATTTTTTTTAGATGTATATTTTAGTTTATATTTAGATAAGATTTTATTGTTTTGAGATTAGTGTCTTATATTATAGTTTTTGTTGGCTTTCTAGTGTCTTTTATTTTTATTTAAGATTTTATATTTTTACATTAGATTATTATATTATATTTTTTTTGTTAGTTTTATTTTATTTAATTTATATTTAAGATTTTATAGTATTATATTATATATTATCTTAGAGTTTTTTTTATATTTATATTTTAGTTTATTTATATTTAAAATTTTTAAGTTTTAAATTAGAGACTTATATTATAGTTTTATTTTGGTTTAGTTAAATTTTTGGAGTTTTTTAGCTTATAGTCTTAACTTAGCGTTTTAGTTAGAGTTCTAGTTTAGTTTAGTTACAGTTAAGAGTATATAGTTTTATCTTAGAGTAATAGCTTAGAGTTTTAATTAAAGTTGTAGTTTGGTTATGTTTTAGATAAGAGTTTCAAGTTTTAGCTTAGAGTCTTATCTTAGAGTTTTTGTTAGAGTTCTAGTTTAGTTTAGTTTTAGTTAAGAGCTTAGAGTTTTACCTTAGAGTCTTAGCTTAGAGTTTTAGTTAGAGTTGAAGTTTATTTTATTTAAATTTAAAGAATTTAGAGTTTTATCTTATAGTCATAGCTTAGAGTTTTACTTAAAGTTTTAGTTTGGTTAAGTTATAGTTAAGAGTTTAGAGTTTTAGCTTATAGTCTTATCTTAGAGTTTTTTTGTTAGAGTTATATTTTAGTTTAGTTTTAGTTAAGAGTTTTATTTTTTACATTTGAGTTTAAGTTATAGTTATAGTTTATTTTAGTTTTATTTAATAGTTTAGTGTTTTACATTAGAGTCTTAGTTTAGATTTTTAATTAGAGTTCTAGTTTAAATTAGTTTTAGTTAAGAGTTTAGAATTTTAGCTTAGAGTCTTAGCTTAGAGTTTTTGTTAGAGTTCTAGTTTATTTTAGTTTTAGTTAAGAGTTTAGAGTTTTTAGCTTAGAGTCTTAGCTTAGAGTTTTTGTTGAAGTTCTAGTTTATTTTAGTTTTAGTTAATAGTTTAGAGTTTTAGCTTAGAGTCTTAGCTTAGATTTTTTGTTAGAGCTCTAGTTTAGTTTAGATAAGAGTTTTGAGTTTTACCGTAGAGTCTTGACTTAGAGTTTTTGTTAGAGTTCTAGTTTAGTTTAGTTTTAGTTAAGAGTTTTGTGTTTTAAATTAAAGTCACAGCTTAGAGTTTTAGTTAGTTCTAGTTTAGTGTAGTTTTATTTAAGAGTTTAGAATTTTAGCTTAGAGTCTTAGCTTAGAGTTTTTGTTAGAGTTCTAGTTTAGTTTTGTTTTAGTTAAGAGTTTAGATTTTTAGCTTAGAGTCTTAGCTTAGAGTTTTTGTTGAAGTTCTAGTTTAGTTTTGTTTTAGTTAAGAGTGTAGAGTTTTAGCTTAGAGTCTTAGCTTAGAGTTTTTGTTTAAGTTGACTTTTATTTTAGTAATAGTTAGGAGTTTAGATATTTAGATTTTAATAGTATCTTAGAAACTTAGTTAGTGTTATATGTTATTGTTGAGGTGGCAAAGTGCTTGGAAAATATCAATATAGGAGAAGCGTATTGTTTTAGTTTAGTTTAGTGTTTGGTAAGTGTTTGGAGTTTTTTTAATATATTCTTTGCTTAGAGTTTTTGTTAGAGTTAGATGGTATTTTATCTTTAGTTAATAGTTTGGAGTTTTTAGCTTAGAGTCTTAGCTTAGAGTTATAGTTAGAGTTCTAGTTTAGTGTAGTTTTAGTTAAGAGTTTAGAGTTTTACAATAGAGTCTTAGCTTAGAGTTTTAGTTAGAGTTGAAGTTTAGTTTAGTTACAGTTAAGAATTTAGAGTTTTAGCTTATAGTCATAGCTTAGAGTTTTACGTTAAAGTTGTAGTTTAGTTAAGTTTTAGTTAAGAGTTTCGAGTTTTAGCTTAGAGTCTTACCTTAGAGTTTTTGTTAGAGTTCTAGTTTAGTCTAAACAAGCATAAACACAAAATTCGACAATATTGCATAGAAATACCAAAACCGTAATTTAGGTTAGGTTAGAGGTTAGGTTTCTCCAAGTATAAGTTAGAGGTTTGGTATCTTCATGTTTAAGTTAGGTTAGATTAGGTTAGATCAACATGATCAATAATTATAATCTAACCTAATCTAACTGGTCCCCATTCAACCGGGGGGGTTAGATAGATTTTTGCACCACGGATCCCAAGACGCGCTGGTGGGCCCGGAACGGACCACAATACGTCCTATGAGAGGAGGGTAGGTTAATTCAGGTTAGGTAAGTTAGTTAGGTTAGCTAGTTAGGTTAGGTTAGGTTAGCTGTAAACATCTCATCGTTACGCGCGCGTACGTAGGCTAACCTAACATAACTTAACCTAGCCTAACATAACTTAAGCTAGCATAACCTCTAACCTAACCTAACTTAAACTTGGAGAGATGTTTACTAGCTAACCTAACCTAATCTCAATTAGCTAACCTAACCTAACTTACCTAACCTGAACTAACCTAACCTACTCTAGTAGCACGAACCGCGGTCCTTTCCATGCCCACTAGCGCGTCTTGGGTCCCGCGGTGCAAAAATCTATCTATCCCCCCATGTTGACTGGGGACCAGTTAGAATAGTTTAGATTGTAATGGGTGATCATGAAGAGCTCACCTAACCTAACCTAACTTAAAACTGAAGATACCTAACCTCTAACTTATACTTGGAGATACCTAACCTCTAAACTAGCCTAAATTATGGTTTTGGTATTCCTATGCAATATTGTCGAATTTTTTGTTTATGCTTGTTTATACTAAATTTCATCTCTAGCTAAATCTCTATGCGAAGATTCTAGAGTATACCTCTAAGCTATAACTATTAACTAAACCTATACTAAACAATAAATCTAACTAAAACTCTAAACTACGACTCTAAGATAAAACTATAAACTCTTATCTATAAATAACCTAGATGAAAATTCAATCGTAACTCAACCTCTAATCTTAGAATGTAAGGTAAAACTTAAAACTCTTAACTAAAACTAAAGTAAACTAGGACTCTAACTAAAACTCTAGTCTAAGACTTTAAGGTAAAAATCTAAACTCATAACTAAAATTAAACTAACCTAGAACAATCACTAAAAATCTAAGCAGAGACTCCAAGCTAAGACTTTAAGACCTTAACCGTAACTAAAATAAACTTCAACTCTAAGTAAAACTCTAAGCTAATACTATATGGTATAACTATAAACTCTTAACTAAGCTAAACTAGAACTTCAACAAAAAATCTGAGCTAAGACTCTAAGATAAAACTCTAAGCTCTAAACTAAAACTAAAGTAAACTAGAACTCTAAGTAAAACTCTAAGCTAAGACTCTAAGCTAAAAACTCT